>NC_073701.1:93196275-93454016 GCF_023634085.1 Falco cherrug | reverse complement strand
AACTCCACCGGGGAAGGTGCCAGACAGGAGTTCTCTTGATAGTTTTTACACTACCTTGGTAGGCATTTGAAAGGCACCACAAAAGTTGTTTTACCTGCTTTCTGGGCTCAGATGGGGAACAGCTGAATTTTGGACTCGGCTGGTGACAAAATTTTAATAAATACACCCCATGCACAACTCCACCGGGGAAGGTGCCAGACAAGAGTTCTCTTGATAGTTTTTACACTACCTTGGTAGGCAGCTGAAAGGCACCACAAAAGTTGTTCTACCTGCTTTCTGGGCTGAGATGGGGAACCGCTGAATTTTGGACTCGGCCGGTGACAAAATTTTAATAAATACACCCCATGCACAACTCCACTAGCGAAGGTGCCAGGAAGGAATTCTCCTGGTAGTTTTTACATTGCTCCGGTAGGCATCTGAAAGACACCACAAAAGTTGTTCTACCTGCTCTCTGGGCTGAGATGGGGAACCGCTGAATTTTGGACTCGGCCGGTGACAAAATGTTCCAAACACACCCCATGCACAACTCCACCGGGGAAGGTGCCAGACTGGAGTTCTCTTAATAGTTTTTACACTACCTTGGTAGGCACCTGAAAGACACCACAAAAGTTGTTCTACCTGCTTTCTGGGCTGAGATGGGGAACCGCTGAATTTTGGACTCGGCTGGTGACAAAATGTTCCAAACACACCCCATGCACAACTCCACCGGGGAAGGTGCCAGAAACGAGTTCTCCTGGTAGTTTTTACATTGCTCCGGTAGGCATCTGAAAGACACCACAAAAGTTGTTCTACCTGCTTTCTGGGCTGAGATGGGGAACCGCTGAATTTTGGACTCGGCTGGTGACAAAATGTTCCAAACACACCCCATGCACAACTCCACCGGGGAATGTGCCAGAAACGAGTTCTCCTGGTAGTTTTTACATTGCTCCGGTAGGCATCTGAAAGACACCACAAAAGTTGTTCTACCTGCTTTCTGGGCTGAGATGGGGAACCGCTGAATTTTGGACTCGGCTGGTGACAAAATGTTCCAAACACACCCCATGCACAACTCCACCGGGGAATGTGCCAGACAAGAGTTCTGTTGGCAGTTTTTACACTACCTTGGTAGGCACCTGAAAGGCACCACAAAAGTTGTTTTACCTGGATTCTGGGCTGAGATGGGGAACCGCTGAATTTTGGACTCGGCTGGTGACAAAATGTTCCAAACACACCCCCTGCACAACTCCACCGGGGAAGGTGCCAGAAAGGAGTTCTCTTAGTAGTTTTTACACTACCTTGGTAGGCACCTGAAAGACACCACAAAAGTTGTTTTACCTGCTTTCTGGGCTGAGATGGGGAACAGCTGAATTTTGCACTCGGCTGGTGACAAAATGTTCCAAACACACCCCATGCACAACTCCACCGGGGAAGGTGCCAGACAAGAGTTCTCTTGATAGTTTTTACACTACCTTGGTAGGCATCTGAAAGACACCACAAAAGTTGTTCTACCTGCTTTCTGGGCTGAGATGGGGAACCGCTGAATTTTGGAGTCGGCCGGTGACAAAATTTTAATAAATACACCCCATGCACAACTCCACTAGCGAAGGTGCCAGGAAGGAATTCTGTTGGTAGTTTTTACATTGCTCCGGTAGGCATCAAAAAGACACTACAAAAGTTGTTCTACCTGCTTTCTGGGCTGAGATGGGGAACCGCTGAATTTTGGACTCGGCTGGTGACAAAATGTTCCAAACACACCCCATGCACAACTCCACCGGGGAAGGTGCCAGACAGGAGTTCTCCTGGTAGTTTTTACATTGCTCCGGTAGGCACCTGAAAGGCACCACAAAAGTTGTTCTACCTGCTTTCTGGGCTGAGATGGGGAACAGCTGAATTTTGGACTCGGCTGGTGACAAAATGTTCCAAACACACCCCCTGCACAACTCCACCGGGGAAGGTGCCAGACAGGAGTTCTCTTAGTAGTTTTTACACTACATTGGTAGGCAGCTGAAAGGCACCACAAAAGTTGTTCTACCTGCTTTCTGGGCTGAGATGGGGAACAGCTGAATTTTGGAGTCGGCTGGTGACAAAATGTTCCAAACACACCCCATGCACAACTCCACCGGGGAAGGTGCCAGAAAGGAGTTCTCCTGGTAGTTTTTACACTACCTTGGTAGGCACCTGAAAGACACCACAAAAGTTGTTTTACCTGCTTTCTGGGCTCAGATGGGGAACCGCTGAATTTTGGACTCGGCTGGTGAAAAAATGTTCCAAATACACCCCATGCACAACTCCACTAGCGAAGGTGCCAGGAAGGAATTCTGTTGGTAGTTTTTACATTGCTACTGTAGGCATCAAAAAGACACCACAATAGTTGTTCTACCTGATCTCTGGGCTGAGATGGGGAACAGCTGAATTTTGGACTCGGCCGGTGACAAAATTTTAATAAATACACCCCATGCACAACTCCACTAGCGAAGGTGCCAAGAACGAATTCTGTTGGTAGTTTTTACATTGCTCCGGTAGGCATCTGAAAGACACCACAAAAGTTGTTCTACCTGCTTTCTGGGCTGAGATGGGGAACCGCTGAATTTTGGAGTCGGCCGGTGACAAAATGTTCCAAACACACCCCATGCACAACTCCACCGGGGAAGGTGCCAGAAAGGAGTTCTCCTGGTAGTTTTTACACTACCTTGGTAGGCATTTGAAAGACACCACAAAAGTTGTTTTACCTGCTTTCTGGGCTGAGATGGGGAACAGCTGAATTTTGGACTCGGCTGGTGACGAAATGTTCCAAACACACCCCCTGCACAACTCCACCAGGGAAGGTCCAGACAGGAGTTCTCCTGGTAGTTTTTACACTACCTTGGTAGGCATCTGAAAGACACCACAAAAGTTTTTTCTTCCTGCTTTCTGGGCTGAGATGGGGAACCGCTGAATTTTGGACTCGGCCGGAGACAAAATGTTCCAAACACACCCCATGCACAACTCCACCGGGCAAGGTGCCAGACAGGAGTTCTCTTGATAGTTTTTACACTACCTTGGTAGGCATTTGAAAGGCACCACAAAAGTTGTTTTACCTGCTTTCTGGGCTCAGATGGGGAACAGCTGAATTTTGGACTCGGCTGGTGACAAAATTTTAATAAATACAACCCATGCACAACTCCACCGGGGAAGGTGCCCGACAAGAGTTCTCTTGATAGTTTTTACACTACCTTGGTAGGCAGCTGAAAGGCACCACAAAAGTTGTTCTACCTGCTTTCTGGGCTGAGATGGGGAACCGCTGAATTTTGGACTCGGCCGGTGACAAAATTTTAATAAATACACCCCATGCACAACTCCACTAGCGAAGGTGCCAGGAAGGAATTCTCTTGGTAGTTTTTACATTGCTCCGGTAGGCATCAAAAAGACACCACAAAAGTTGTTCTACCTGCTCTCTGGGCTGAGATGGGGAACCGCTGAATTTTGGACTCGGCCGGTGACAAAATGTTCCAAACACACCCCATGCACAACTCCACCGGGGAAGGTGCCAGACTGGAGTTCTCTTAATAGTTTTTACACTACCTTGGTAGGCACCTGAAAGACACCACAAAAGTTGTTCTACCTGCTTTCTGGGCTGAGATGGGGAACCGCTGAATTTTGGACTCGGCTGGTGACAAAATGTTCCAAACACACCCCATGCACAACTCCACCGGGGAAGGTGCCAGAAACGAGTTCTCCTGGTAGTTTTTACATTGCTCCGGTAGGCATCTGAAAGACACCACAAAAGTTGTTCTACCTGCTTTCTGGGCTGAGATGGGGAACCGCTGAATTTTGGACTCGGCTGGTGACAAAATGTTCCAAACACACCCCATGCACAACTCCACCGGGGAAGGTGCCAGAAACGAGTTCTCCTGGTAGTTTTTACATTGCTCCGGTAGGCATCTGAAAGACACCACAAAAGTTGTTCTACCTGCTTTCTGGGCTGAGATGGGGAACCGCTGAATTTTGGACTCGGCTGGTGACAAAATGTTCCAAACACACCCCATGCACAACTCCACCGGGGAATGTGCCAGACAAGAGTTCTGTTGGCAGTTTTTACACTACCTTGGTAGGCACCTGAAAGGCACCACAAAAGTTGTTTTACCTGGATTCTGGGCTGAGATGGGGAACTGCTGAATTTTGGACTCGGCTGGTGACAAAATGTTCCAAACACACCCCCTGCACAACTCCACCGGGGAAGGTGCCAGAAAGGAGTTCTCTTAGTAGTTTTTACACTACCTTGGTAGGCACCTGAAAGACACCACAAAAGTTGTTTTACCTGCTTTCTGGGCTGAGATGGGGAACAGCTGAATTTTGGACTCGGCTGGTGACAAAATGTTCCAAACACACCCCATGCACAACTCCACCGGGGAAGGTGCCAGACAAGAGTTCTCTTGATAGTTTTTACACTACCTTGGTAGGCATCTGAAAGACACCACAAAAGTTGTTCTACCTGCTTTCTGGGCTGAGATGGGGAACCGCTGAATTTTGGAGTCGGCCGGTGACAAAATTTTAATAAATACACCCCATGCACAACTCCACTAGCGAAGGTGCCAGGAAGGAATTCTGTTGGTAGTTTTTACATTGCTCCGGTAGGCATCAAAAAGACACTACAAAAGTTGTTCTACCTGCTTTCTGGGCTGAGATGGGGAACCGCTGAATTTTGGACTCGGCTGGTGACAAAATGTTCCAAACACACCCCATGCACAACTCCACCGGGGAAGGTGCCAGACAGGAGTTCTCCTGGTAGTTTTTACATTGCTCCGGTAGGCACCTGAAAGGCACCACAAAAGTTGTTCTACCTGCTTTCTGGGCTGAGATGGGGAACAGCTGAATTTTGGACTCGGCCGGTGACAAAATTTTAATAAATACACCCCATGCACAACTCCACTAGCGAAGGTGCCAAGAACGAATTCTGTTGGTAGTTTTTACATTGCTCCGGTAGGCATCTGAAAGACACCACAAAAGTTGTTCTACCTGCTTTCTGGGCTGAGATGGGGAACCGCTGAATTTTGGAGTCGGCCGGTGACAAAATGTTCCAAACACACCCCATGCACAACTCCACCGGGGAAGGTGCCAGACAGGAGTTCTGTTGGAAGTTTTTACATTGCTCTGGTAGGCATCTGAAAGACACCACAAAAGTTGTTCTACCTGCTTTCTGGGCTGAGATGGGGAACCGCTGAATTTTGGACTCGGCCGGTGAAAAAATGTTCCAAACACACCCCATGCACAACTCCACCGGGGAAGGTGCCAGACAGGAGTTCTCTTAGTAGTTTTTACACTACATTGGTAGGCAGCTGAAAGGCACCACAAAAGTTGTTCTACCTGCTTTCTGGGCTGAGATGGGGAACAGCTGAATTTTGGAGTCGGCTGGTGACAAAATGTTCCAAACACACCCCATGCACAACTCCACCGGGGAAGGTGCCAGAAAGGAGTTCTCCTGGTAGTTTTTACACTACCTTGGTAGGCACCTGAAAGACACCACAAAAGTTGTTTTACCTGCTTTCTGGGCTCAGATGGGGAACCGCTGAATTTTGGACTCGGCTGGTGAAAAAATGTTCCAAATACACCCCATGCACAACTCCACTAGCGAAGGTGCCAGGAAGGAATTCTGTTGGTAGTTTTTACATTGCTACTGTAGGCATCAAAAAGACACCACAATAGTTGTTCTACCTGATCTCTGGGCTGAGATGGGGAACAGCTGAATTTTGGAGTCGGCCGGTGACAAAATTTTAATAAATACACCCCATGCACAACTCCACTAGCGAAGGTGCCAAGAACGAATTCTGTTGGTAGTTTTTACATTGCTCCGGTAGGCATCTGAAAGACACCACAAAAGTTGTTCTACCTGCTTTCTGGGCTGAGATGGGGAACCGCTGAATTTTGGAGTCGGCCGGTGACAAAATGTTCCAAACACACCCCATGCACAACTCCACCGGGGAAGGTGCCAGAAAGGAGTTCTCCTGGTAGTTTTTACACTACCTTGGTAGGCATTTGAAAGACACCACAAAAGTTGTTTTACCTGCTTTCTGGGCTGAGATGGGGAACAGCTGAATTTTGGACTCGGCTGGTGACGAAATGTTCCAAACACACCCCCTGCACAACTCCACCAGGGAAGGTCCAGACAGGAGTTCTCCTGGTAGTTTTTACACTACCTTGGTAGGCATCTGAAAGACACCACAAAAGTTTTTTCTTCCTGCTTTCTGGGCTGAGATGGGGAACCGCTGAATTTTGGACTCGGCCGGAGACAAAATGTTCCAAACACACCCCATGCACAACTCCACCGGGCAAGGTGCCAGACAGGAGTTCTCTTGATAGTTTTTACACTACCTTGGTAGGCATTTGAAAGGCACCACAAAAGTTGTTTTACCTGCTTTCTGGGCTCAGATGGGGAACAGCTGAATTTTGGACTCGGCTGGTGACAAAATTTTAATAAATACACCCCATGCACAACTCCACCGGGGAAGGTGCCAGACAAGAGTTCTCTTTATAGTTTTTACACTACCTTGGTAGGCAGCTGAAAGGCACCACAAAAGTTGTTCTACCTGCTTTCTGGGCTGAGATGGGGAACCGCTGAATTTTGGACTCGGCCGGTGACAAAATTTTAATAAATACACCCCATGCACAACTCCACTAGCGAAGGTGCCAGGAAGGAATTCTCTTGGTAGTTTTTACATTGCTCCGGTAGGCATCAAAAAGACACCACAAAAGTTGTTCTACCTGCTCTCTGGGCTGAGATGGGGAACCGCTGAATTTTGGACTCGGCCGGTGACAAAATGTTCCAAACACACCCCATGCACAACTCCACCGGGGAAGGTGCCAGACTGGAGTTCTCTTAATAGTTTTTACACTACCTTGGTAGGCACCTGAAAGACACCACAAAAGTTGTTCTACCTGCTTTCTGGGCTGAGATGGGGAACCGCTGAATTTTGGACTCGGCTGGTGACAAAATGTTCCAAACACACCCCATGCACAACTCCACCGGGGAAGGTGCCAGAAACGAGTTCTCCTGGTAGTTTTTACATTGCTCCGGTAGGCATCTGAAAGACACCACAAAAGTTGTTCTACCTGCTTTCTGGGCTGAGATGGGGAACCGCTGAATTTTGGACTCGGCTGGTGACAAAATGTTCCAAACACACCCCATGCACAACTCCACCGGGGAAGGTGCCAGAAACGAGTTCTCCTGGTAGTTTTTACATTGCTCCGGTAGGCATCTGAAAGACACCACAAAAGTTGTTCTACCTGCTTTCTGGGCTGAGATGGGGAACCGCTGAATTTTGGACTCGGCTGGTGACAAAATGTTCCAAACACACCCCATGCACAACTCCACCGGGGAATGTGCCAGACAAGAGTTCTGTTGGCAGTTTTTACACTACCTTGGTAGGCACCTGAAAGGCACCACAAAAGTTGTTCTACCTGCTTTCTGGGCTGAGATGGGGAACTGCTGAATTTTGGACTCGGCTGGTGACAAAATGTTCCAAACACACCCCCTGCACAACTCCACCGGGGAAGGTGCCAGAAAGGAGTTCTCTTAGTAGTTTTTACACTACCTTGGTAGGCACCTGAAAGACACCACAAAAGTTGTTTTACCTGCTTTCTGGGCTGAGATGGGGAACAGCTGAATTTTGGACTCGGCTGGTGACAAAATGTTCCAAACACACCCCATGCACAACTCCACCGGGGAAGGTGCCAGACAAGAGTTCTCTTGATAGTTTTTACACTACCTTGGTAGGCATCTGAAAGACACCACAAAAGTTGTTCTACCTGCTTTCTGGGCTGAGATGGGGAACCGCTGAATTTTGGAGTCGGCCGGTGACAAAATTTTAATAAATACACCCCATGCACAACTCCACTAGCGAAGGTGCCAGGAAGGAATTCTGTTGGTAGTTTTTACATTGCTCCGGTAGGCATCAAAAAGACACTACAAAAGTTGTTCTACCTGCTTTCTGGGCTGAGATGGGGAACCGCTGAATTTTGGACTCGGCTGGTGACAAAATGTTCCAAACACACCCCATGCACAACTCCACCGGGGAAGGTGCCAGACAGGAGTTCTCCTGGTAGTTTTTACATTGCTCCGGTAGGCACCTGAAAGGCACCACAAAAGTTGTTCTACCTGCTTTCTGGGCTGAGATGGGGAACAGCTGAATTTTGGACTCGGCTGGTGACAAAATGTTCCAAACACACCCCCTGCACAACTCCACCGGGGAAGGTGCCAGACAGGAGTTCTGTTGGAAGTTTTTACATTGCTCTGGTAGGCATCTGAAAGACACCACAAAAGTTGTTCTACCTGCTTTCTGGGCTGAGATGGGGAACCGCTGAATTTTGGACTCTGCTGGTGACAAAATGTTCCAAACACACCCCATGCACAACTCCACCGGGGAAGGTGCCAGACAGGAGTTCTCTTAGTAGTTTTTACACTACATTGGTAGGCAGCTGAAAGGCACCACAAAAGTTGTTCTACCTGCTTTCTGGGCTGAGATGGGGAACAGCTGAATTTTGGAGTCGGCTGGTGACAAAATGTTCCAAACACACCCCATGCACAACTCCACCGGGGAAGGTGCCAGAAAGGAGTTCTCCTGGTAGTTTTTACACTACCTTGGTAGGCACCTGAAAGACACCACAAAAGTTGTTTTACCTGCTTTCTGGGCTGAGATGGGGAACAGCTGAATTTTGGACTCGGCTGGTGACAAAATGTTCCAAATACACCCCATGCACAACTCCACTAGCGAAGGTGCCAGGAAGGAATTCTGTTGGTAGTTTTTACATTGCTACTGTAGGCATCAAAAAGACACCACAATAGTTGTTCTACCTGATCTCTGGGCTGAGATGGGGAACAGCTGAATTTTGGACTCGGCCGGTGACAAAATTTTAATAAATACACCCCATGCACAACTCCACTAGCGAAGGTGCCAAGAACGAATTCTGTTGGTAGTTTTTACATTGCTCCGGTAGGCATCTGAAAGACACCACAAAAGTTGTTCTACCTGCTTTCTGGGCTGAGATGGGGAACCGCTGAATTTTGGAGTCGGCCGGTGACAAAATGTTCCAAACACACCCCATGCACAACTGCACCGGGGAAGGTGCCAGAAAGGAGTTCTCCTGGTAGTTTTTACACTACCTTGGTAGGCATTTGAAAGACACCACAAAAGTTGTTTTACCTGCTTTCTGGGCTGAGATGGGGAACCGCTGAATTTTGGACTCGGCCGGTGAAAAAATGTTCCAAACACACCCCATGCACAACTCCACCGGGGAAGGTGCCAGACAGGAGTTCTCCTGGTAGTTTTTACATTGCTCCGGTAGGCACCTGAAAGGCACCACAAAAGTTGTTCTACCTGCTTTCTGGGCTGAGATGGGGAACCGCTGAATTTTGGACTCGGCTGGTGACAAAATGTTCCAAACACACCCCCTGCACAACTCCACCGGGGAAGGTGCCAGACAAGAGTTCTGTTGGAAGTTTTTACACTACCTTGGTAGGCATCTGAAAGACACCACAAAAGTTGTTCTACCTGCTTTCTGGGCTGAGATGGGGAACAGCTGAATTTTGGACTCGGCTGGTGACAAAATGTTCCAAACACACCCCCTGCACAACTCCACCGGGGAAGGTGCCAGACAGGAGTTCTCCTGGTAGTTTTTACATTGCTCTGGTAGGCATCTGAAAGACACCACAAAAGTTGTTCTACCTGCTTTCTGGGCTGAGCTGGGGAACCGCTGAATTTTGGAGTCGGCTGGTGACAAAATGTTCCAAACACACCCCATGCACAATTCCACCGGGGAAGGTGCCAGAAAGGAGTTCTCCTGGTAGTTTTTACACTACCTTGGTAGGCACCTGAAAGACACCACAAAAGTTTTTTCTTCCTGCTTTCTGGGCTGAGACGGGGAACAGCTGAATTTTGGACTCGGCTGGTGACAAAATGTTCCAAACACACCCCATGCACAACTCCACCGGGGAAGGTGCCAGACAAGAGTTCTCTTGATAGTTTTTACACTACCTTGGTAGGCATTTGAAAGGCACCACAAAAGTTGTTCTACCTGCTTTCTGGGCTGAGATGGGGAACAGCTGAATTTTGGACTCGGCTGGTGACAAAATTTTTAATAAATACACCCCATGCACAACTCCACTAGCGAAGGTGCCAGGAAGGAATTTTGTTGGTAGTTTTTACATTGCTCCGGTAGGCACCTGAAAGACACCACAAAAGTTGTTCTACCTGCTCTCTGGGCTGAGATGGGGAACCGCTGAATTTTGGACTCGGCCGGTGAAAAAATGTTCCAAACACACCCCATGCACAACTCCACCGGGGAAGGTGCCAGACAGGAGTTCTCCTGGTAGTTTTTACATTGCTCCGGTAGGCACCTGAAAGGCACCACAAAAGTTGTTCTACCTGCTTTCTGGGCTGAGATGGGGAACAGCTGAATTTTGGACTCGGCTGGTGACAAAATGTTCCAAACACACCCCCTGCACAACTCCACCAGGGAAGGTGCCAGACAGGAGTTCTGTTGGAAGTTTTTACATTGCTCTGGTAGGCATCTGAAAGACACCACAAAAGTTGTTCTACCTGCTTTCTGGGCTGAGATGGGGAACCGCTGAATTTTGGACTCGGCTGGTGACAGAATGTTCCAAACACACCCCATGCACAACTCCACCGGGGAAGGTGCCAGACAGGAGTTCTCTTAGTAGTTTTTACACTACATTGGTAGGCAGCTGAAAGGCACCACAAAAGTTGTTCTACCTGCTTTCTGGGCTGAGATGGGGAACAGCTGAATTTTGGAGTCGGCTGGTGACAAAATGTTCCAAACACACCCCATGCACAACTCCACCGGGGAAGGTGCCAGAAAGGAGTTCTCCTGGTAGTTTTTACACTACCTTGGTAGGCACCTGAAAGACACCACAAAAGTTGTTTTACCTGCTTTCTGGGCTCAGATGGGGAACCGCTGAATTTTGGACTCGGCTGGTGAAAAAATTTTAATAAATACACCCCAGGCACAACTCCACCGGGGAAGGTGCCAGACAAGAGTTCTCTTGATAGTTTTTACACTACCTTGGTAGGCATTTGAAAGGCACCACAAAAGTTGTTCTACCTGCTTTCTGGGCTGAGATGGGGAACAGCTGAATTTTGGAGTCGGCTGGTGACAAAATGTTCCAAATACACCCCATGCACAACTCCACTAGCGAAGGTGCCAGGAAGGAATTCTGTTGGTAGTTTTTACATTGCTACTGTAGGCATCAAAAAGACACCACAATAGTTGTTCTACCTGATCTCTGGGCTGAGATGGGGAACAGCTGAATTTTGGACTCGGCCGGTGACAAAATTTTAATAAATACACCCCATGCACAACTCCACTAGCGAAGGTGCCAAGAACGAATTCTGTTGGTAGTTTTTACATTGCTCCGGTAGGCATCTGAAAGACACCACAAAAGTTGTTCTACCTGCTTTCTGGGCTGAGATGGGGAACCGCTGAATTTTGGAGTCTGCCGGTGACAAAATGTTCCAAACACACCCCATGCACAACTCCACCGGGGAAGGTGCCAGAAAGGAGTTCTCCTGGTAGTTTTTACACTACCTTGGTAGGCATTTGAAAGACACCACAAAAGTTGTTTTACCTGCTTTCTGGGCTGAGATGGGGAACAGCTGAATTTTGGACTCGGCTGGTGACGAAATGTTCCAAACACACCCCCTGCACAACTCCACCAGGGAAGGTCCAGACAGGAGTTCTCCTGGTAGTTTTTACACTACCTTGGTAGGCATCTGAAAGACACCACAAAAGTTTTTTCTTCCTGCTTTCTGGGCTGAGATGGGGAACCGCTGAATTTTGGACTCGGCCGGAGACAAAATGTTCCAAACACACCCCATGCACAACTCCACCGGGGAAGGTGCCAGACAGGAGTTCTCCTGGTAGTTTTTACACTACCTTGGTAGGCATTTGAAAGGCACCACAAAAGTTGTTTTACTTGCTTTCTGGGCTCAGATGGGGAACAGCTGAATTTTGGACTCGGCTGGTGACAAAATTTTAATAAATACACCCCATGCACAACTCCACCGGGGAAGGTGCCAGACAAGAGTTCTCTTGATAGTTTTTACACTACCTTGGTAGGCAGCTGAAAGGCACCACAAAAGTTGTTCTACCTGCTTTCTGGGCTGAGATGGGGAACCGCTGAATTTTGGACTCGGCCGGTGACAAAATTTTAATAAATACACCCCATGCACAACTCCACTAGCGAAGGTGCCAGGAAGGAATTCTGTTGGTAGTTTTTACATTGCTCCGGTAGGCATCAAAAAGACACCACAAAAGTTGTTCTACCTGCTCTCTGGGCTGAGATGGGGAACCGCTGAATTTTGGACTCGGCCGGTGACAAAATGTTCCAAACACACCCCATGCACAACTCCACCGGGGAAGGTGCCAGACTGGAGTTCTCTTAATAGTTTTTACACTACCTTGGTAGGCACCTGAAAGACACCACAAAAGTTGTTCTACCTGCTTTCTGGGCTGAGATGGGGAACCGCTGAATTTTGGAGTCGGCTGGTGACAAAATGTTCCAAACACACCCCATGCACAACTCCACCGGGGAAGGTGCCAGGAACGAGTTCTGTTGGAAGTTTTTACACTACCTTGGTAGGCATCAAAAGGACACCACAAAAGTTGTTCTACCTGCTTTCTGGGCTGAGATGGGGAACCGCTGAATTTTGGAGTCGGCCGGTGACAAAATGTTCCAAACACACCCCATGCACAACTCCACCGGGGAAGGTGCCAGAAAGGAGTTCTCCTGGTAGTTTTTACACTACCTTGGTAGGCATCTGAAAGACACCACAAAAGTTGTTCTACCTGCTTTCTGGGCTGAGATGGGGAACCGCTGAATTTTGGACTCGGCTGGTGACAAAATGTTCCAAACACACCCCACGCACAACTCCACCGGGGAATGTGCCAGACAAGAGTTCTCTTGATAGTTTTTACAGTACCTTGGTAGGCAGCTGAAAGACAACACAAAAGTTGTTTTACCTGCTTTCTGGGCTGAGATGGGGAACAGCTGAATTTTGGACTCGGCTGGTGACGAAATGTTCCAAACACACCCCATGCACAACTCCACCAGGGAAGGTCCAGACAAGAGTTCTGTTGGAAGTTTTTACACTACCTTGGTAGGCACCTGAAAGACACCACAAAAGTTGTTTTACCTGCTTTCTGGGCTGAGATGGGGAACAGCTGAATTTTGGACTCGGCTGGTGACAAAATTTTAATAAATACACCCCATGCACAACTCCACTAGCGAAGGTGCCAGGAAGGAATTCTGTTGGTAGTTTTTACATTGCTCCGGTAGGCATCAAAAAGACACTACAAAAGTTGTTCTACCTGCTTTCTGGGCTGAGATGGGGAACCGCTGAATTTTGGACTCGGCTGGTGACAAAATGTTCCAAACACACCCCATGCACAACTGCACCGGGGAAGGTGCCAGAAACGAGTTCTCCTGGTAGTTTTTACATTGCTCCGGTAGGCATCTGAAAGACACCACAAAAGTTGTTCTACCTGCTTTCTGGGCTGAGATGGGGAACCGCTGAATTTTGGACTCGGCTGGTGACAAAATGTTCCAAACACACCCCATGCACAACTCCACCGGGGAAGGTGCCAGAAACGAGTTCTCCTGGTAGTTTTTACATTGCTCCGGTAGGCATCTGAAAGACACCACAAAAGTTGTTCTACCTGCTTTCTGGGCTGAGATGGGGAACCGCTGAATTTTGGACTCGGCTGGTGACAAAATGTTCCAAACACACCCCATGCACAACTCCACCGGGGAATGTGCCAGACAAGAGTTCTGTTGGCAGTTTTTACACTACCTTGGTAGGCACCTGAAAGGCACCACAAAAGTTGTTTTACCTGGATTCTGGGCTGAGATGGGGAACTGCTGAATTTTGGACTCGGCTGGTGACAAAATGTTCCAAACACACCCCCTGCACAACTCCACCGGGGAAGGTGCCAGAAAGGAGTTCTCTTAGTAGTTTTTACACTACCTTGGTAGGCACCTGAAAGACACCACAAAAGTTGTTTTACCTGCTTTCTGGGCTGAGATGGGGAACAGCTGAATTTTGGACTCGGCTGGTGACAAAATGTTCCAAACACACCCCATGCACAACTCCACCGGGGAAGGTGCCAGACAGGAGTTCTCCTGGTAGTTTTTACACTACCTTGGTAGGCATTTGAAAGGCACCACAAAAGTTGTTTTACCTGCTTTCTGGGCTCAGATGGGGAACAGCTGAATTTTGGACTCGGCTGGTGACAAAATTTTAATAAATACACCCCATGCACAACTCCACCGGGGAAGGTGCCAGACAAGAGTTCTCTTGATAGTTTTTACACTACCTTGGTAGGCAGCTGAAAGGCACCACAAAAGTTGTTCTACCTGCTTTCTGGGCTGAGATGGGGAACCGCTGAATTTTGGACTCGGCCGGTGACAAAATTTTAATAAATACACCCCATGCACAACTCCACTAGCGAAGGTGCCAGGAAGGAATTCTGTTGGTAGTTTTTACATTGCTCCGGTAGGCATCAAAAAGACACCACAAAAGTTGTTCTACCTGCTCTCTGGGCTGAGATGGGGAACCGCTGAATTTTGGACTCGGCCGGTGACAAAATGTTCCAAACACACCCCATGCACAACTCCACCGGGGAAGGTGCCAGACTGGAGTTCTCTTAATAGTTTTTACACTACCTTGGTAGGCACCTGAAAGACACCACAAAAGTTGTTCTACCTGCTTTCTGGGCTGAGATGGGGAACCGCTGAATTTTGGAGTCGGCTGGTGACAAAATGTTCCAAACACACCCCATGCACAACTCCACCGGGGAAGGTGCCAGGAACGAGTTCTGTTGGAAGTTTTTACACTACCTTGGTAGGCATCAAAAGGACACCACAAAAGTTGTTCTACCTGCTTTCTGGGCTGAGATGGGGAACCGCTGAATTTTGGAGTCGGCCGGTGACAAAATGTTCCAAACACACCCCATGCACAACTCCACCGGGGAAGGTGCCAGAAAGGAGTTCTCCTGGTAGTTTTTACACTACCTTGGTAGGCATCTGAAAGACACCACAAAAGTTGTTCTACCTGCTTTCTGGGCTGAGATGGGGAACCGCTGAATTTTGGACTCGGCCGGAGACAAAATGTTCCAAACACACCCCATGCACAACTCCACCGGGGAAGGTGCCAGACAAGAGTTCTCTTGATAGTTTTTACAGTACCTTGGTAGGCAGCTGAAAGACAACACAAAAGTTGTTTTACCTGCTTTCTGGGCTGAGATGGGGAACAGCTGAATTTTGGACTCGGCTGGTGACGAAATGTTCCAAACACACCCCATGCACAACTCCACCAGGGAAGGTCCAGACAAGAGTTCTGTTGGAAGTTTTTACACTACCTTGGTAGGCACCTGAAAGACACCACAAAAGTTGTTTTACCTGCTTTCTGGGCTGAGATGGGGAACAGCTGAATTTTGGACTCGGCTGGTGACAAAATTTTAATAAATACACCCCATGCACAACTCCACTAGCGAAGGTGCCAGGAAGGAATTCTGTTGGTAGTTTTTACATTGCTCCGGTAGGCATCAAAAAGACACTACAAAAGTTGTTCTACCTGCTTTCTGGGCTGAGATGGGGAACCGCTGAATTTTGGACTCGGCTGGTGACAAAATGTTCCAAACACACCCCATGCACAACTGCACCGGGGAAGGTGCCAGAAACGAGTTCTCCTGGTAGTTTTTACATTGCTCCGGTAGGCACCTGAAAGACACCACAAAAGTTGTTCTACCTGCTTTCTGGGCTGAGATGGGGAACCGCTGAATTTTGGACTCGGCTGGTGACAAAATGTTCCAAACACACCCCATGCACAACTCCACTGGGGAAGGTGCCAGAAACGAGTTCTCCTGGTAGTTTTTACATTGCTCCGGTAGGCATCTGAAAGACACCACAAAAGTTGTTCTACCTGCTTTCTGGGCTGAGATGGGGAACCGCTGAATTTTGGACTCGGCTGGTGACAAAATGTTCCAAACACACCCCATGCACAACTCCACCGGGGAATGTGCCAGACAAGAGTTCTGTTGGCAGTTTTTACACTACCTTGGTAGGCACCTGAAAGGCACCACAAAAGTTGTTTTACCTGGATTCTGGGCTGAGATGGGGAACTGCTGAATTTTGGACTCGGCTGGTGACAAAATGTTCCAAACACACCCCCTGCACAACTCCACCGGGGAAGGTGCCAGAAAGGAGTTCTCTTAGTAGTTTTTACACTACCTTGGTAGGCACCTGAAAGACACCACAAAAGTTGTTTTACCTGCTTTCTGGGCTGAGATGGGGAACAGCTGAATTTTGGACTCGGCTGGTGACAAAATGTTCCAAACACACCCCATGCACAACTCCACCGGGGAAGGTGCCAGACAAGAGTTCTCTTGATAGTTTTTACACTACCTTGGTAGGCATCTGAAAGACACCACAAAAGTTGTTCTACCTGCTTTCTGGGCTGAGATGGGGAACCGCTGAATTTTGGACTCGGCCGGTGACAAAATTTTAATAAATACACCCCATGCACAACTCCACTAGCGAAGGTGCCAGGAAGGAATTCTGTTGGTAGTTTTTACATTGCTCCGGTAGGCATCAAAAAGACACTACAAAAGTTGTTCTACCTGCTTTCTGGGCTGAGATGGGGAACCGCTGAATTTTGGACTCGGCTGGTGACAAAATGTTCCAAACACACCCCATGCACAACTCCACCGGGGAAGGTGCCAGACAGGAGTTCTCCTGGTAGTTTTTACATTGCTCCGGTAGGCACCTGAAAGGCACCACAAAAGTTGTTCTACCTGCTTTCTGGGCTGAGATGGGGAACAGCTGAATTTTGGACTCGGCTGGTGACAAAATGTTCCAAACACACCCCCTGCACAACTCCACCGGGGAAGGTGCCAGACAGGAGTTCTGTTGGAAGTTTTTACATTGCTCTGGTAGGCATCTGAAAGACACCACAAAAGTTGTTCTACCTGCTTTCTGGGCTGAGATGGGGAACCGCTGAATTTTGGACTCGGCTGGTGACAGAATGTTCCAAACACACCCCATGCACAACTCCACCGGGGAAGGTGCCAGACAGGAGTTCTCTTAGTAGTTTTTACACTACATTGGTAGGCAGCTGAAAGGCACCACAAAAGTTGTTCTACCTGCTTTCTGGGCTGAGATGGGGAACAGCTGAATTTTGGAGTCGGCTGGTGACAAAATGTTCCAAACACACCCCATGCACAACTCCACCGGGGAAGGTGCCAGAAAGGAGTTCTCCTGGTAGTTTTTACACTACCTTGGTAGGCACCTGAAAGACACCACAAAAGTTGTTTTACCTGCTTTCTGGGCTCAGATGGGGAACCGCTGAATTTTGGACTCGGCTGGTGAAAAAATTTTAATAAATACACCCCATGCACAACTCCACTGGGGAAGGTGCCAGACAAGAGTTCTCTTGATAGTTTTTACACTACCTTGGTAGGCATTTGAAAGGCACCACAAAAGTTGTTCTACCTGCTTTCTGGGCTGAGATGGGGAACAGCTGAATTTTGGACTCGGCTGGTGACAAAATGTTCCAAATACACCCCATGCACAACTCCACTAGCGAAGGTGCCAGGAAGGAATTCTGTTGGTAGTTTTTACATTGCTACTGTAGGCATCAAAAAGACACCACAATAGTTGTTCTACCTGATCTCTGGGCTGAGATGGGGAACAGCTGAATTTTGGACTCGGCCGGTGACAAAATTTTAATAAATACACCCCATGCACAACTCCACTAGCGAAGGTGCCAAGAACGAATTCTGTTGGTAGTTTTTACATTGCTCCGGTAGGCATCTGAAAGACACCACAAAAGTTGTTCTACCTGCTTTCTGGGCTGAGATGGGGAACCGCTGAATTTTGGAGTCGGCCGGTGACAAAATGTTCCAAACACACCCCATGCACAACTCCACCGGGGAAGGTGCCAGAAAGGAGTTCTCCTGGTAGTTTTTACACTACCTTGGTAGGCATTTGAAAGACACCACAAAAGTTGTTTTACCTGCTTTCTGGGCTGAGATGGGGAACAGCTGAATTTTGGACTCGGCTGGTGACGAAATGTTCCAAACACACCCCCTGCACAACTCCACCAGGGAAGGTCCAGACAGGAGTTCTCCTGGTAGTTTTTACACTACCTTGGTAGGCATCTGAAAGACACCACAAAAGTTTTTTCTTCCTGCTTTCTGGGCTGAGATGGGGAACCGCTGAATTTTGGAGTCGGCCGGTGACAAAATGTTCCAAACACACCCCATGCACAACTCCACCGGGGAAGGTGCCAGACAGGAGTTCTCCTGGTAGTTTTTACACTACCTTGGTAGGCATTTGAAAGGCACCACAAAAGTTGTTTTACCTGCTTTCTGGGCTGAGATGGGGAACAGCTGAATTTTGGACTCGGCTGGTGACAAAATTTTAATAAATACACCCCACGCACAACTCCACCGGGGAAGGTGCCAGACAAGAGTTCTCTTGATAGTTTTTACACTACCTTGGTAGGCAGCTGAAAGGCACCACAAAAGTTGTTCTACCTGCTTTCTGGGCTGAGATGGGGAACCGCTGAATTTTGGACTCGGCCGGTGACAAAATTTTAATAAATACACCCCATGCACAACTCCACTAGCGAAGGTGCCAGGAAGGAATTCTCTTGGTAGTTTTTACATTGCTCCGGTAGGCATCAAAAAGACACCACAAAAGTTGTTCTACCTGCTCTCTGGGCTGAGATGGGGAACCGCTGAATTTTGGACTCGGCCGGTGACAAAATGTTCCAAACACACCCCATGCACAACTCCACCGGGGAAGGTGCCAGACTGGAGTTCTCTTAATAGTTTTTACACTACCTTGGTAGGCACCTGAAAGACACCACAAAAGTTGTTCTACCTGCTTTCTGGGCTGAGATGGGGAACCGCTGAATTTTGGCCTCGGCTGGTGACAAAATGTTCCAAACACACCCCATGCACAACTCCACCGGGGAAGGTGCCAGGAACGAGTTCTGTTGGAAGTTTTTACACTACCTTGGTAGGCATCAAAAGGACACCACAAAAGTTGTTCTACCTGCTTTCTGGGCTGAGATGGGGAACCGCTGAATTTTGGAGTCGGCCGGTGACAAAATGTTCCAAACACACCCCATGCACAACTCCACCGGGGAAGGTGCCAGACTGGAGTTCTCCTGGTAGTTTTTACACTACCTTGGTAGGCATCTGAAAGACACCACAAAAGTTGTTCTACCTGCTTTCTGGGCTGAGATGGGGAACCGCTGAATTTTGGACTCGGCTGGTGACAAAATGTTCCAAACACACCCCACGCACAACTCCACCGGGGAATGTGCCAGACAAGAGTTCTCTTGATAGTTTTTACAGTACCTTGGTAGGCAGCTGAAAGACAACACAAAAGTTGTTCTACCTGCTTTCTGGGCTGAGATGGGGAACAGCTGAATTTTGGACTCGGCTGGTGACGAAATGTTCCAAACACACCCCATGCACAACTCCACCAGGGAAGGTCCAGACAAGAGTTCTGTTGGAAGTTTTTACACTACCTTGGTAGGCACCTGAAAGACACCACAAAAGTTGTTTTACCTGCTTTCTGGGCTGAGATGGGGAACAGCTGAATTTTGGACTCGGCTGGTGACAAAATTTTAATAAATACACCCCATGCACAACTCCACTAGCGAAGGTACCAGGAAGGAATTCTGTTGGTAGTTTTTACATTGCTCCAGTAGGCATCAAAAAGACACTACAAAAGTTGTTCTACCTGCTTTCTGGGCTGAGATGGGGAACCGCTGAATTTTGGACTCGGCTGGTGACAAAATGTTCCAAACACACCCCATGCACAACTGCACCGGGGAAGGTGCCAGAAACGAGTTCTCCTGGTAGTTTTTACATTGCTCCGGTAGGCACCTGAAAGACACCACAAAAGTTGTTCTACCTGCTTTCTGGGCTGAGATGGGGAACCGCTGAATTTTGGACTCGGCTGGTGACAAAATGTTCCAAACACACCCCATGGACAACTCCACCGGGGAAGGTGCCAGACAGGAGTTCTCCTGGTAGTTTTTACATTGCTCCGGTAGGCATCTGAAAGACACCACAAAAGTTGTTCTACCTGCTTTCTGGGCTGAGATGGGGAACCGCTGAATTTTGGACTCGGCTGGTGACAAAATGTTCCAAACACACCCCATGCACAACTCCACCGGGGAATGTGCCAGACAAGAGTTCTGTTGGCAGTTTTTACACTACCTTGGTAGGCACCTGAAAGGCACCACAAAAGTTGTTTTACCTGGATTCTGGGCTGAGATGGGGAACTGCTGAATTTTGGACTCGGCTGGTGACAAAATGTTCCAAACACACCCCCTGCACAACTCCACCGGGGAAGGTGCCAGAAAGGAGTTCTCTTAGTAGTTTTTACACTACCTTGGTAGGCACCTGAAAGACACCACAAAAGTTGTTTTACCTGCTTTCTGGGCTGAGATGGGGAACAGCTGAATTTTGGAGTCGGCTGGTGACAAAATGTTCCAAACACACCCCATGCACAACTCCACCGGGGAAGGTGCCAGACAGGAGTTCTCCTGGTAGTTTTTACACTACCTTGGTAGGCATCTGAAAGACACCACAAAAGTTGTTCTACCTGCTTTCTGGGCTGAGATGGGGAACCGCTGAATTTTGGACTCGGCTGGTGACAAAATGTTCCAAACACACCCCACGCACAACTCCACCGGGGAATGTGCCAGACAAGAGTTCTCTTGATAGTTTTTACAGTACCTTGGTAGGCAGCTGAAAGACAACACAAAAGTTGTTTTACCTGCTTTCTGGGCTGAGATGGGGAACAGCTGAATTTTGGACTCGGCTGGTGACGAAATGTTCCAAACACACCCCATGCACAACTCCACCAGGGAAGGTCCAGACAAGAGTTCTGTTGGAAGTTTTTACACTACCTTGGTAGGCACCTGAAAGACACCACAAAAGTTGTTTTACCTGCTTTCTGGGCTGAGATGGGGAACAGCTGAATTTTGGACTCGGCTGGTGACAAAATTTTAATAAATACACCCCATGCACAACTCCACTAGCGAAGGTACCAGGAAGGAATTCTGTTGGTAGTTTTTACATTGCTCCGGTAGGCATCAAAAAGACACTACAAAAGTTGTTCTACCTGCTTTCTGGGCTGAGATGGGGAACCGCTGAATTTTGGACTCGGCCGGTGAAAAAATGTTCCAAACACACCCCATGCACAACTCCACCGGGGAAGGTGCCAGACAGGAGTTCTCCTAATAGTTTTTACACTACCTTGGTAGGCATCTGAAAGACACCACAAAAGTTGTTCTACCTGCTTTCTGGGCTGAGATGGGGAACCGCTGAATTTTGGACTCGGCTGGTGACAAAATGTTCCAAACACACCCCATGCACAACTCCACCGGGGAAGGTGCCAGACAGGAGTTCTCCTGGTAGTTTTTACATTGCTCCGGTAGGCATCTGAAAGACACCACAAAAGTTGTTCTACCTGCTTTCTGGGCTGAGATGGGGAACCGCTGAATTTTGGACTCGGCTGGTGACAAAATGTTCCAAACACACCCCATGCACAACTCCACCGGGGAATGTGCCAGACAAGAGTTCTGTTGGCAGTTTTTACACTACCTTGGTAGGCACCTGAAAGGCACCACAAAAGTTGTTTTACCTGGATTCTGGGCTGAGATGGGGAACTGCTGAATTTTGGACTCGGCTGGTGACAAAATGTTCCAAACACACCCCCTGCACAACTCCACCGGGGAAGGTGCCAGAAAGGAGTTCTCTTAGTAGTTTTTACACTACCTTGGTAGGCACCTGAAAGACACCACAAAAGTTGTTTTACCTGCTTTCTGGGCTGAGATGGGGAACAGCTGAATTTTGGACTCGGCTGGTGACAAAATGTTCCAAACACACCCCATGCACAACTCCACCGGGGAAGGTGCCAGACAAGAGTTCTCTTGATAGTTTTTACACTACCTTGGTAGGCATCTGAAAGACACCACAAAAGTTGTTCTACCTGCTTTCTGGGCTGAGATGGGGAAACGCTGAATTTTGGAGTCGGCCGGTGACAAAATTTTAATAAATACACCCCATGCACAACTCCACTAGCGAAGGTGCCAGGAAGGAATTCTGTTGGTAGTTTTTACATTGCTCCGGTAGGCATCAAAAAGACACTACAAAAGTTGTTCTACCTGCTTTCTGGGCTGAGATGGGGAACCGCTGAATTTTGGACTCGGCTGGTGACAAAATGTTCCAAACACACCCCATGCACAACTCCACCGGGGAAGGTGCCAGACAGGAGTTCTCCTGGTAGTTTTTACATTGCTCCGGTAGGCACCTGAAAGGCACCACAAAAGTTGTTCTACCTGCTTTCTGGGCTGAGATGGGGAACAGCTGAATTTTGGACTCGGCTGGTGACAAAATGTTCCAAACACACCCCCTGCACAACTCCACCGGGGAAGGTGCCAGACAGGAGTTCTCCTGGTAGTTTTTACATTGCTCTGGTAGGCATCTGAAAGACACCACAAAAGTTGTTCTACCTGCTTTCTGGGCTGAGATGGGGAACCGCTGAATTTTGGACTCGGCTGGTGACAAAATGTTCCAAACACACCCCATGCACAACTCCACCGGGGAAGGTGCCAGACAGGAGTTCTCTTAGTAGTTTTTACACTACATTGGTAGGCAGCTGAAAGGCACCACAAAAGTTGTTCTACCTGCTTTCTGGGCTGAGATGGGGAACAGCTGAATTTTGGAGTCGGCTGGTGACAAAATGTTCCAAACACACCCCATGCACAACTCCACCGGGGAAGGTGCCAGAAAGGAGTTCTCCTGGTAGTTTTACACTACCTTGGTAGGCACCTGAAAGACACCACAAAAGTTGTTTTACCTGCTTTCTGGGCTCAGATGGGGAACCGCTGAATTTTGGACTCGGCTGGTGAAAAAATGTTCCAAATACACCCCATGCACAACTCCACTAGCGAAGGTGCCAGGAAGGAATTCTGTTGGTAGTTTTTACATTGCTACTGTAGGCATCAAAAAGACACCACAATAGTTGTTCTACCTGATCTCTGGGCTGAGATGGGGAGCAGCTGAATTTTGGACTCGGCTGGTGACAAAATTTTAATAAATACACCCCATGCACAACTCCACTAGCGAAGGTGCCAAGAACGAATTCTGTTGGTAGTTTTTACATTGCTCCGGTAGGCATCTGAAAGACACCACAAAAGTTGTTCTACCTGCTTTCTGGGCTGAGATGGGGAACCGCTGAATTTTGGACTCGGCCGGTGACAAAATGTTCCAAACACACCCCATGCACAACTCCACCGGGGAAGGTGCCAGAAAGGAGTTCTCCTGGTAGTTTTTACACTACCTTGGTAGGCATCTGAAAGACACCACAAAAGTTTTTTCTTCCTGCTTTCTGGGCTGAGATGGGGAACCGCTGAATTTTGGACTCGGCCGGAGACAAAATGTTCCAAACACACCCCATGCACAACTCCACCGGGGAAGGTGCCAGACAGGAGTTCTCTTGATAGTTTTTACACTACCTTGGTAGGCATTTGAAAGGCACCACAAAAGTTGTTTTACCTGCTTTCTGGGCTCAGATGGGGAACAGCTGAATTTTGGACTCGGCTGGTGACAAAATTTTAATAAATACACCCCATGCACAACTCCACCGGGGAAGGTGCCAGACAAGAGTTCTCTTGATAGTTTTTACACTACCTTGGTAGGCAGCTGAAAGGCACCACAAAAGTTGTTCTACCTGCTTTCTGGGCTGAGATGGGGAACCGCTGAATTTTGGACTCGGCCGGTGACAAAATTTTAATAAATACACCCCATGCACAACTCCACTAGCGAAGGTGCCAGGAAGGAATTCTCTTGGTAGTTTTTACATTGCTCCGGTAGGCATCAAAAAGACACCACAAAAGTTGTTCTACCTGCTTTCTGGGCTGAGATGGGGAACCGCTGAATTTTGGACTCGGCCGGTGACAAAATGTTCCAAACACACCCCATGCACAACTCCACCGGGGAAGGTGCCAGACTGGAGTTCTCTTAATAGTTTTTACACTACCTTGGTAGGCACCTGAAAGACACCACAAAAGTTGTTCTACCTGCTTTCTGGGCTGAGATGGGGAACCGCTGAATTTTGGACTCGGCTGGTGACAAAATGTTCCAAACACACCCCGTGCACAACTCCACCGGGGAAGGTGCCAGAAACGAGTTCTCCTGGTAGTTTTTACATTGCTCCGGTAGGCACCTGAAAGGCACCACAAAAGTTGTTCTACCTGCTTTCTGGGCTGAGATGGGGAACCGCTGAATTTTGGACTCGGCTGGTGACAAAATGTTCCAAACACACCCCATGCACAACTCCACCGGGGAAGGTGCCAGAAACGAGTTCTCCTGGTAGTTTTTACATTGCTCCGGTAGGCATCTGAAAGACACCACAAAAGTTGTTCTACCTGCTTTCTGGGCTGAGATGGGGAACCGCTGAATTTTGGACTCGGCTGGTGACAAAATGTTCCAAACACACCCCATGCACAAGTCCACCGGGGAAGGTGCCAGACAAGAGTTCTCTTGATAGTTTTTACACTACCTTGGTAGGCAGCTGAAAGGCACCACAAAAGTTGTTCTACCTGCTTTCTGGGCTGAGATGGGGAACCGCTGAATTTTGGACTCGGCCGGTGACAAAATTTTAATAAATACACCCCATGCACAACTCCACTAGCGAAGGTGCCAGGAAGGAATTCTCTTGGTAGTTTTTACATTGCTCCGGTAGGCATCAAAAAGACACCACAAAAGTTGTTCTACCTGCTTTCTGGGCTGAGATGGGGAACCGCTGAATTTTGGAGTCGGCCGGTGACAAAATGTTCCAAACACACCCCATGCACAACTCCACCGGGGAAGGTGCCAGACTGGAGTTCTCTTAATAGTTTTTACACTACCTTGGTAGGCACCTGAAAGACACCACAAAAGTTGTTCTACCTGCTTTCTGGGCTGAGATGGGGAACCGCTGAATTTTGGACTCGGCTGGTGACAAAATGTTCCAAACACACCCCATGCACAACTCCACCGGGGAAGGTGCCAGAAACGAGTTCTCCTGGTAGTTTTTACATTGCTCCGGTAGGCATCTGAAAGACACCACAAAAGTTGTTCTACCTGCTTTCTGGGCTGAGATGGGGAACCGCTGAATTTTGGACTCGGCTGGTGACAAAATGTTCCAAACACACCCCATGCACAACTCCACCGGGGAATGTGCCAGACAAGAGTTCTGTTGGCAGTTTTTACACTACCTTGGTAGGCACCTGAAAGGCACCACAAAAGTTGTTCTACCTGCTTTCTGGGCTGAGATGGGGAACCGCTGAATTTTGGACTCGGCTGGTGACAAAATGTTCCAAACACACCCCATGCACAACTCCACCGGGGAAGGTGCCAGAAACGAGTTCTCCTGGTAGTTTTTACATTGCTCCGGTAGGCACCTGAAAGGCACCACAAAAGTTGTTCTACCTGCTTTCTGGGCTGAGATGGGGAACCGCTGAATTTTGGACTCGGCTGGTGACAAAATGTTCCAAACACACCCCATGCACAACTCCACCGGGGAAGGTGCCAGAAACGAGTTCTCCTGGTAGTTTTTACATTGCTCCGGTAGGCATCTGAAAGACACCACAAAAGTTGTTCTACCTGCTTTCTGGGCTGAGATGGGGAACCGCTGAATTTTGGACTCGGCTGGTGACAAAATGTTCCAAACACACCCCATGCACAACTCCACCGGGGAAGGTGCCAGACAAGAGTTCTCTTGATAGTTTTTACACTACCTTGGTAGGCAGCTGAAAGGCACCACAAAAGTTGTTCTACCTGCTTTCTGGGCTGAGATGGGGAACCGCTGAATTTTGGACTCGGCCGGTGACAAAATTTTAATAAATACACCCCATGCACAACTCCACTAGCGAAGGTGCCAGGAAGGAATTCTCTTGGTAGTTTTTACATTGCTCCGGTAGGCATCAAAAAGACACCACAAAAGTTGTTCTACCTGCTTTCTGGGCTGAGATGGGGAACCGCTGAATTTTGGAGTCGGCCGGTGACAAAATGTTCCAAACACACCCCATGCACAACTCCACCGGGGAAGGTGCCAGACTGGAGTTCTCTTAATAGTTTTTACACTACCTTGGTAGGCACCTGAAAGACACCACAAAAGTTGTTCTACCTGCTTTCTGGGCTGAGATGGGGAACCGCTGAATTTTGGACTCGGCTGGTGACAAAATGTTCCAAACACACCCCATGCACAACTCCACCGGGGAAGGTGCCAGAAACGAGTTCTCCTGGTAGTTTTTACATTGCTCCGGTAGGCACCTGAAAGACACCACAAAAGTTGTTCTACCTGCTTTCTGGGCTGAGATGGGGAACCGCTGAATTTTGGACTCGGCTGGTGACAAAATGTTCCAAACACACCCCATGCACAACTCCACCGGGGAATGTGCCAGACAAGAGTTCTGTTGGCAGTTTTTACACTACCTTGGTAGGCACCTGAAAGGCACCACAAAAGTTGTTTTACCTGCTTTCTGGGCTGAGATGGGGAACCGCTGAATTTTGGACTCGGCTGGTGACAAAATGTTCCAAACACACCCCGTGCACAACTCCACCGGGGAAGGTGCCAGAAACGAGTTCTCCTGGTAGTTTTTACATTGCTCCGGTAGGCACCTGAAAGGCACCACAAAAGTTGTTCTACCTGCTTTCTGGGCTGAGATGGGGAACCGCTGAATTTTGGACTCGGCTGGTGACAAAATGTTCCAAACACACCCCATGCACAACTCCACCGGGGAAGGTGCCAGAAACGAGTTCTCCTGGTAGTTTTTACATTGCTCCGGTAGGCATCTGAAAGACACCACAAAAGTTGTTCTACCTGCTTTCTGGGCTGAGATGGGGAACCGCTGAATTTTGGACTCGGCTGGTGACAAAATGTTCCAAACACACCCCATGCACAAGTCCACCGGGGAAGGTGCCAGACAAGAGTTCTCTTGATAGTTTTTACACTACCTTGGTAGGCAGCTGAAAGGCACCACAAAAGTTGTTCTACCTGCTTTCTGGGCTGAGATGGGGAACCGCTGAATTTTGGACTCGGCCGGTGACAAAATTTTAATAAATACACCCCATGCACAACTCCACTAGCGAAGGTGCCAGGAAGGAATTCTCTTGGTAGTTTTTACATTGCTCCGGTAGGCATCAAAAAGACACCACAAAAGTTGTTCTACCTGCTTTCTGGGCTGAGATGGGGAACCGCTGAATTTTGGAGTCGGCCGGTGACAAAATGTTCCAAACACACCCATGCACAACTCCACCGGGGAAGGTGCCAGACTGGAGTTCTCTTAATAGTTTTTACACTACCTTGGTAGGCACCTGAAAGACACCACAAAAGTTGTTCTACCTGCTTTCTGGGCTGAGATGGGGAACCGCTGAATTTTGGACTCGGCTGGTGACAAAATGTTCCAAACACACCCCATGCACAACTCCACCGGGGAAGGTGCCAGAAACGAGTTCTCCTGGTAGTTTTTACATTGCTCCGGTAGGCATCTGAAAGACACCACAAAAGTTGTTCTACCTGCTTTCTGGGCTGAGATGGGGAACCGCTGAATTTTGGACTCGGCTGGTGACAAAATGTTCCAAACACACCCCATGCACAACTCCACCGGGGAATGTGCCAGACAAGAGTTCTGTTGGCAGTTTTTACACTACCTTGGTAGGCACCTGAAAGGCACCACAAAAGTTGTTCTACCTGCTTTCTGGGCTGAGATGGGGAACCGCTGAATTTTGGACTCGGCTGGTGACAAAATGTTCCAAACACACCCCATGCACAACTCCACCGGGGAAGGTGCCAGAAACGAGTTCTCCTGGTAGTTTTTACATTGCTCCGGTAGGCACCTGAAAGGCACCACAAAAGTTGTTCTACCTGCTTTCTGGGCTGAGATGGGGAACCGCTGAATTTTGGACTCGGCTGGTGACAAAATGTTCCAAACACACCCCATGCACAACTCCACCGGGGAAGGTGCCAGAAACGAGTTCTCCTGGTAGTTTTTACATTGCTCCGGTAGGCATCTGAAAGACACCACAAAAGTTGTTCTACCTGCTTTCTGGGCTGAGATGGGGAACCGCTGAATTTTGGACTCGGCTGGTGACAAAATGTTCCAAACACACCCCATGCACAACTCCACCGGGGAAGGTGCCAGACAAGAGTTCTCTTGATAGTTTTTACACTACCTTGGTAGGCAGCTGAAAGGCACCACAAAAGTTGTTCTACCTGCTTTCTGGGCTGAGATGGGGAACCGCTGAATTTTGGACTCGGCCGGTGACAAAATTTTAATAAATACACCCCATGCACAACTCCACTAGCGAAGGTGCCAGGAAGGAATTCTCTTGGTAGTTTTTACATTGCTCCGGTAGGCATCAAAAAGACACCACAAAAGTTGTTCTACCTGCTTTCTGGGCTGAGATGGGGAACCGCTGAATTTTGGAGTCGGCCGGTGACAAAATGTTCCAAACACACCCCATGCACAACTCCACCGGGGAAGGTGCCAGACTGGAGTTCTCTTAATAGTTTTTACACTACCTTGGTAGGCACCTGAAAGACACCACAAAAGTTGTTCTACCTGCTTTCTGGGCTGAGATGGGGAACCGCTGAATTTTGGACTCGGCTGGTGACAAAATGTTCCAAACACACCCCATGCACAACTCCACCGGGGAAGGTGCCAGAAACGAGTTCTCCTGGTAGTTTTTACATTGCTCCGGTAGGCACCTGAAAGACACCACAAAAGTTGTTCTACCTGCTTTCTGGGCTGAGATGGGGAACCGCTGAATTTTGGACTCGGCTGGTGACAAAATGTTCCAAACACACCCCATGCACAACTCCACCGGGGAATGTGCCAGACAAGAGTTCTGTTGGCAGTTTTTACACTACCTTGGTAGGCACCTGAAAGGCACCACAAAAGTTGTTTTACCTGCTTTCTGGGCTGAGATGGGGAACCGCTGAATTTTGGACTCGGCTGGTGACAAAATGTTCCAAACACACCCCCTGCACAACTCCACCGGGGAAGGTGCCAGAAAGGAGTTCTCTTAGCAGTTTTTACACTACCTTGGTAGGCACCTGAAAGACACCACAAAAGTTGTTTTACCTGCTTTCTGGGCTGAGATGGGGAACAGCTGAATTTTGGACTCGGCTGGTGACAAAATGTTCCAAACACACCCCATGCACAACTCCACCGGGGAAGGTGCCAGACAAGAGTTCTCTTGATAGTTTTTACACTACCTTGGTAGGCATCTGAAAGACACCACAAAAGTTGTTCTACCTGCTTTCTGGGCTGAGATGGGGAACCGCTGAATTTTGGAGTCGGCCGGTGACAAAATTTTAATAAATACACCCCATGCACAACTCCACTAGCGAAGGTGCCAGGAAGGAATTCTGTTGGTAGTTTTTACATTGCTCCGGTAGGCATCAAAAAGACACTACAAAAGTTGTTCTACCTGCTTTCTGGGCTGAGATGGGGAACCGCTGAATTTTGGACTCGGCTGGTGACAAAATGTTCCAAACACACCCCATGCACAACTCCACCGGGGAAGGTGCCAGACAGGAGTTCTCCTGGTAGTTTTTACATTGCTCCGGTAGGCACCTGAAAGGCACCACAAAAGTTGTTCTACCTGCTTTCTGGGCTGAGATGGGGAACAGCTGAATTTTGGACTCGGCTGGTGACAAAATGTTCCAAACACACCCCCTGCACAACTCCACCGGGGAAGGTGCCAGACAGGAGTTCTGTTGGAAGTTTTTACATTGCTCTGGTAGGCATCTGAAAGACACCACAAAAGTTGTTCTACCTGCTTTCTGGGCTGAGATGGGGAACCGCTGAATTTTGGACTCTGCTGGTGACAAAATTTTAATAAATACACCCCATGCACAACTCCACCGGGGAAGGTGCCAGACAAGAGTTCTCTTGATAGTTTTTACACTACCTTGGTAGGCAGCTGAAAGGCACCACAAAAGTTGTTCTACCTGCTTTCTGGGCTGAGATGGGGAACCGCTGAATTTTGGACTCGGCCGGTGACAAAATTTTAATAAATACACCCCATGCACAACTCCACTAGCGAAGGTGCCAGGAAGGAATTCTCTTGGTAGTTTTTACATTGCTCCGGTAGGCATCAAAAAGACACCACAAAAGTTGTTCTACCTGCTCTCTGGGCTGAGATGGGGAACTGCTGAATTTTGGACTCGGCCGGTGACAAAATGTTCCAAACACACCCCATGCACAACTCCACCGGGGAAGGTGCCAGACTGGAGTTCTCTTAATAGTTTTTACACTACCTTGGTAGGCACCTGAAAGACACCACAAAAGTTGTTCTACCTGCTTTCTGGGCTGAGATGGGGAACCGCTGAATTTTGGACTCGGCTGGTGACAAAATGTTCCAAACACACCCCATGCACAACTCCACCGGGGAAGGTGCCAGAAACGAGTTCTCCTGGTAGTTTTTACATTGCTCCGGTAGGCATCTGAAAGACACCACAAAAGTTGTTCTACCTGCTTTCTGGGCTGAGATGGGGAACCGCTGAATTTTGGACTCGGCTGGTGACAAAATGTTCCAAACACACCCCATGCACAACTCCACCGGGGAAGGTGCCAGAAACGAGTTCTCCTGGTAGTTTTTACATTGCTCTGGTAGGCATCTGAAAGACACCACAAAAGTTGTTCTACCTGCTTTCTGGGCTGAGATGGGGAACCGCTGAATTTTGGACTCGGCTGGTGACAAAATGTTCCAAACACACCCCATGCACAACTCCACCGGGGAAGGTGCCAGACAAGAGTTCTCTTGATAGTTTTTACACTACCTTGGTAGGCAGCTGAAAGGCACCACAAAAGTTGTTCTACCTGCTTTCTGGGCTGAGATGGGGAACCGCTGAATTTTGGACTCGGCCGGTGACAAAATTTTAATAAATACACCCCATGCACAACTCCACTAGCGAAGGTGCCAGGAAGGAATTCTGTTGGTAGTTTTTACATTGCTCCGGTAGGCATCAAAAAGACACCACAAAAGTTGTTCTACCTGCTCTCTGGGCTGAGATGGGGAACCGCTGAATTTTGGAGTCGGCCGGTGACAAAATGTTCCAAACACACCCCATGCACAACTCCACCGGGGAAGGTGCCAGACTGGAGTTCTCTTAATAGTTTTTACACTACCTTGGTAGGCACCTGAAAGACACCACAAAAGTTGTTCTACCTGCTTTCTGGGCTGAGATGGGGAACCGCTGAATTTTGGACTCGGCTGGTGACAAAATGTTCCAAACACACCCCATGCACAACTCCACCGGGGAAGGTGCCAGAAACGAGTTCTCCTGGTAGTTTTTACATTGCTCCGGTAGGCATCTGAAAGACACCACAAAAGTTGTTCTACCTGCTTTCTGGGCTGAGATGGGGAACCGCTGAATTTTGGCCTCGGCTGGTGACAAAATGTTCCAAAGACACCCCATGCACAACTCCACCGGGGAATGTGCCAGACAAGAGTTCTGTTGGAAGTTTTTACACTACCTTGGTAGGCACCTGAAAGGCACCACAAAAGTTGTGTTACCTAGATTCTGGGCTGAGATGGGGAACTGCTGAATTTTGGAGTCGGCTGGTGACAAAATGTTCCAAACACACCCCCTGCACAACTCCACCGGGGAAGGTGCCAGAAAGGAGTTCTCCTAATAGTTTTTACACTACCTTGGTAGGCACCTGAAAGACACCACAAAAGTTGTTTTACCTGCTTTCTGGGCTGAGATGGGGAACAGCTGAATTTTGGACTCGGCTGGTGACAAAATGTTCCAAACACACCCCATGCACAACTCCACCGGGGAAGGTGCCAGACAAGAGTTCTCTTGATAGTTTTTACACTACCTTGGTAGGCATCTGAAAGACACCACAAAAGTTGTTCTACCTGCTTTCTGGGCTGAGATGGGGAACCGCTGAATTTTGGACTCGGCCGGTGACAAAATTTTAATAAATACACCCCATGCACAACTCCACTAGCGAAGGTGCCAAGAACGAATTCTGTTGGTAGTTTTTACATTGCTCCGGTAGGCATCTGAAAGACACCACAAAAGTTGTTCTACCTGCTTTCTGGGCTGAGATGGGGAACCGCTGAATTTTGGACTCGGCTGGTGACAAAATGTTCCAAACACACCCCATGCACAACTCCACCGGGGAAGGTGCCAGACAGGAGTTCTCCTGGTAGTTTTTACATTGCTCCGGTAGGCACCTGAAAGGCACCACAAAAGTTGTTCTACCTGCTTTCTGGGCTGAGATGGGGAACAGCTGAATTTTGGACTCGGCTGGTGACAAAATGTTCCAAACACACCCCCTGCACAACTCCACCGGGGAAGGTGCCAGACAGGAGTTCTCCTGGTAGTTTTTACACTACCTTGGTAGGCACCTGAAAGACACCACAAAAGTTGTTCTACCTGCTTTCTGGGCTGAGATGGGGAACCGCTGAATTTTGGACTCTGCTGGTGACAAAATGTTCCAAACACACCCCATGCACAACTCCACCGGGGAAGGTGCCAGACAGGAGTTCTCTTAGTAGTTTTTACACTACCTTGGTAGGCAGCTGAAAGGCACCACAAAAGTTGTTCTACCTGCTTTCTGGGCTGAGATGGGGAACAGCTGAATTTTGGAGTCGGCTGGTGACAAAATGTTCCAAACACACCCCCTGCACAACTCCACCGGGGAAGGTGCCAGAAAGGAGTTCTCCTGGTAGTTTTTACACTACCTTGGTAGGCACCTGAAAGACACCACAAAAGTTGTTTTACCTGCTTTCTGGGCTCAGATGGGGAACCGCTGAATTTTGGAGTCGGCTGGTGAAAAAATTTTAATAAATACACCCCAGGCACAACTCCACCGGGGAAGGTGCCAGACAAGAGTTCTCTTGATAGTTTTTACACTACCTTGGTAGGCATTTGAAAGGCACCACAAAAGTTGTTCTACCTGCTTTCTGGGCTGAGATGGGGAACAGCTGAATTTTGGACTCGGCTGGTGACGAAATGTTCCAAATACACCCCATGCACAACTCCACTAGCGAAGGTGCCAGGAAGGAATTCTGTTGGTAGTTTTTACATTGCTACTGTAGGCATCAAAAAGACACCACAATAGTTGTTCTACCTGATCTCTGGGCTGAGATGGGGAACAGCTGAATTTTGGACTCGGCCGGTGACAAAATTTTAATAAATACACCCCATGCACAACTCCACTAGCGAAGGTGCCAAGAACGAATTCTGTTGGTAGTTTTTACATTGCTCCGGTAGGCATCTGAAAGACACCACAAAAGTTGTTCTACCTGCTTTCTGGGCTGAGATGGGGAACCGCTGAATTTTGGAGTCGGCCGGTGACAAAATGTTCCAAACACACCCCATGCACAACTCCACCGGGGAAGGTGCCAGAAAGGAGTTCTCCTGGTAGTTTTTACACTACCTTGGTAGGCATTTGAAAGACACCACAAAAGTTGTTTTACCTGCTTTCTGGGCTGAGATGGGGAACAGCTGAATTTTGGACTCGGCTGGTGACGAAATGTTCCAAACACACCCCCTGCACAACTCCACCAGGGAAGGTCCAGACAGGAGTTCTCCTGGTAGTTTTTACACTACCTTGGTAGGCATCTGAAAGACACCACAAAAGTTTTTTCTTCCTGCTTTCTGGGCTGAGATGGGGAACCGCTGAATTTTGGACTCGGCCGGTGACAAAATTTTAATAAATACACCCCATGCACAACTCCACCGGGGAAGGTGCCAGACAAGAGTTCTCTTGATAGTTTTTACACTACCTTGGTAGGCAGCTGAAAGGCACCACAAAAGTTGTTCTACCTGCTTTCTGGGCTGAGATGGGGAACCGCTGAATTTTGGACTCGGCCGGTGACAAAATTTTAATAAATACACCCCATGCACAACTCCACTAGCGAAGGTGCCAGGAAGGAATTCTCTTGGTAGTTTTTACATTGCTCCGGTAGGCATCAAAAAGACACCACAAAAGTTGTTCTACCTGCTTTCTGGGCTGAGATGGGGAACCGCTGAATTTTGGACTCGGCTGGTGACAAAATGTTCCAAACACACCCCATGCACAACTCCACCGGGGAAGGTGCCAGAAACGAGTTCTCCTGGTAGTTTTTACATTGCTCCGGTAGGCATCTGAAAGACACCACAAAAGTTGTTCTACCTGCTTTCTGGGCTGAGATGGGGAACCGCTGAATTTTGGACTCGGCTGGTGACAAAATGTTCCAAACACACCCCATGCACAACTCCACCGGGGAAGGTGCCAGAAACGAGTTCTCCTGGTAGTTTTTACATTGCTCCGGTAGGCATCTGAAAGACACCACAAAAGTTGTTCTACCTGCTTTCTGGGCTGAGATGGGGAACCGCTGAATTTTGGACTCGGCTGGTGACAAAATGTTCCAAACACACCCCATGCACAACTCCACCGGGGAAGGTGCCAGGAACGAGTTCTGTTGGAAGTTTTTACACTACCTTGGTAGGCACCTGAAAGACACCACAAAAGTTGTTTTACCTGCTTTCTGGGCTGAGATGGGGAACCGCTGAATTTTGGACTCGGCTGGTGACAAAATGTTCCAAACACACCCCATGCACAACTCCACCGGGGAAGGTGCCAGAAAGGAGTTCTCCTGGTAGTTTTTACACTACCTTGGTAGGCACCTGAAAGACACCACAAAAGTTGTTTTACCTGCTTTCTGGGCTGAGATGGGGAACCGCTGAATTTTGGACTCGGCCGGTGACAAAATGTTCCAAACACACCCCCTGCACAACTCCACCGGGGAAGGTGCCAGGAACGAGTTCTGTTGGAAGTTTTTACACTACCATGGTAGGCATCAAAAAGACACCACAAAAGTTGTTCTACCTGCTTTCTGGGCTGAGATGGGGAACAGCTGAATTTTGGACTCGGCTGGTGACGAAATGTTCCAAACACACCCCATGCACAACTCCACCAGGGAAGGTCCAGACAAGAGTTCTCCTGGTAGTTTTTACACTACCTTGGTAGGCACCTGAAAGACACCACAAAAGTTGTTTTACCTGCTTTCTGGGCTGAGATGGGGAACAGCTGAATTTTGGACTCGGCTGGTGACAAAATTTTAATAAATACACCCCATGCACAACTCCTCTAGCGAAGGTGCCAGGAACGAATTCTGTTGGTAGTTTTTACATTGCTCCGGTAGGCATCAAAAAGACACTACAAAAGTTGTTCTACCTGCTTTCTGGGCTGAGATGGGGAACAGCTGAATTTTGGAGTCGGCTGGTGACAAAATGTTCCAAACACACCCCCTGCACAACTCCACCGGGGAAGGTGCCAGACAGGAGTTCTGTTGGTAGTTTTTACACTACCTTGGTAGGCACCTGAAAGACACCACAAAAGTTGTTCTACCTGCTTTCTGGGCTGAGATGGGGAACCGCTGAATTTTGGCCTCGGCTGGTGACAAAATGTTCCAAACACACCCCATGCACAACTCCACCGGGGAAGGTGCCAGGAACGAGTTCTGTTGGAAGTTTTTACACTACCTTGGTAGGCATCAAAAGGACACCACAAAAGTTGTTCTACCTGCTTTCTGGGATGAGATGGGGAACCGATGGCTTTTGGAGTCGGCCGGTGACAAAATGTTCCAAACACACCCCCTGCACAACTCCACCGGGGAAGGTGCCAGAAAGGAGTTCTCCTGGTAGTTTTTACACTACCTTGGTAGGCACCTGAAAGACACCACAAAAGTTGTTTTACCTGCTTTCTGGGCTGAGATGGGGAACCGCTGAATTTTGGACTCGGCCGGTGAAAAAATGTTCCAAACACACCCCATGCACAACTCCACCGGGGAAGGTGCCAGGGACGAGTTCTCCTGGTAGTTTTTACATTGCTCCGGTAGGCATCTGAAAGACACCACAAAAGTTGTTCTACCTGCTTTCTGGGCTGAGATGGGGAACCGCTGAATTTTGGACTTGGCTGGTGACGAAATGTTCCAAACACACCCCATGCACAACTCCACCGGGGAATGTGCCAGACAAGAGTTCTGTTGGAAGTTTTTACACTACCTTGGTAGGCACCTGAAAGACACCACAAAAGTTGTTTTATCTGCTTTCTGGGCTGAGATGGGGAACCGCTGAATTTTGGACTCGGCCGGTGACAAAATGTTCCAAACACACCCCATGCACAATTCCACCGGTGAAGGTGCCAGACAGGAGTTCTCTTAATAGTTTTTACACTACCTTGGTAGGCATCTGAAAGACACCACAAAAGTTGTTCTACCTGCTTTCTGGGCTGAGCTGGGGAACCGCTGAATTTTGGACTCGGCTGGTGACAAAATGTTCCAAACACACCCCATGCACAATTCCACCGGGGAAGGTGCCAGAAAGGAGTTCTCCTGGTAGTTTTTACACTACCTTGGTAGGCATCAAAAAGACACCACAAAAGTTGTTCTACCTGCTTTCTGGGCTGAGATGGGGAACCGCTGAATTTTGGACTCGGCTGGTGACAAAATGTTCCAAACACACCCCATGCACAACTCCACCAGGGAAGGTCCAGACAAGAGTTCTCCTGGTAGTTTTTACACTACCTTGGTAGGCACCTGAAAGACACCACAAAAGTTGTTTTACCTGCTTTCTGGGCTGAGATGGGGAACAGCTGAATTTTGGACTCGGCTGGTGACAAAATTTTAATAAATACACCCCATGCACAAGTCCACTAGCGAAGGTGCCAGGAAGGAATTCTGTTGGTAGTTTTTACATTGCTCCGGTAGGCATCAAAAAGACACTACAAAAGTTGTTCTACCTGCTTTCTGGGCTGAGATGGGGAACAGCTGAATTTTGGACTCGGCTGGTGACAAAATGTTCCAAACACACCCCATGCACAACTCCACCGGGGAAGGTGCCAGGAACGAGTTCTGTTGGAAGTTTTTACACTACCTTGGTAGGCACCTGAAAGACACCACAAAAGTTGTTTTACCTGCTTTCTGGGCTGAGATGGGGAACCGCTGAATTTTGGACTCGGCTGGTGACAAAATGTTCCAAACACACCCCATGCACAACTCCACCGGGGAAGGTGCCAGAAAGGAGTTCTCCTGGTAGTTTTTACACTACCTTGGTAGGCACCTGAAAGACACCACAAAAGTTGTTTTACCTGCTTTCTGGGCTGAGATGGGGAACCGCTGAATTTTGGACTCGGCCGGTGACAAAATGTTCCAAACACACCCCCTGCACAACTCCACCGGGGAAGGTGCCAGGAACGAGTTCTGTTGGAAGTTTTTACACTACCATGGTAGGCATCAAAAAGACACCACAAAAGTTGTTCTACCTGCTTTCTGGGCTGAGATGGGGAACAGCTGAATTTTGGACTCGGCTGGTGACGAAATGTTCCAAACACACCCCATGCACAACTCCACCAGGGAAGGTCCAGACAAGAGTTCTCCTGGTAGTTTTTACACTACCTTGGTAGGCACCTGAAAGACACCACAAAAGTTGTTTTACCTGCTTTCTGGGCTGAGATGGGGAACAGCTGAATTTTGGACTCGGCTGGTGACAAAATTTTAATAAATACACCCCATGCACAACTCCTCTAGCGAAGGTGCCAGGAACGAATTCTGTTGGTAGTTTTTACATTGCTCCGGTAGGCATCAAAAAGACACTACAAAAGTTGTTCTACCTGCTTTCTGGGCTGAGATGGGGAACCGCTGAATTTTGGAGTCGGCTGGTGACAAAATGTTCCAAACACACCCCCTGCACAACTCCACCGGGGAAGGTGCCAGACAGGAGTTCTGTTGGTAGTTTTTACACTACCTTGGTAGGCACCTGAAAGACACCACAAAAGTTGTTCTACCTGCTTTCTGGGCTGAGATGGGGAACCGCTGAATTTTGGCCTCGGCTGGTGACAAAATGTTCCAAACACACCCCATGCACAACTCCACCGGGGAAGGTGCCAGGAACGAGTTCTGTTGGAAGTTTTTACACTACCTTGGTAGGCATCAAAAGGACACCACAAAAGTTGTTCTACCTGCTTTCTGGGATGAGATGGGGAACCGATGGCTTTTGGAGTCGGCCGGTGACAAAATGTTCCAAACACACCCCCTGCACAACTCCACCGGGGAAGGTGCCAGAAAGGAGTTCTCCTGGTAGTTTTTACACTACCTTGGTAGGCACCTGAAAGACACCACAAAAGTTGTTTTACCTGCTTTCTGGGCTGAGATGGGGAACCGCTGAATTTTGGACTCGGCCGGTGAAAAAATGTTCCAAACACACCCCATGCACAACTCCACCGGGGAAGGTGCCAGGGACGAGTTCTCCTGGTAGTTTTTACATTGCTCCGGTAGGCATCTGAAAGACACCACAAAAGTTGTTCTACCTGCTTTCTGGGCTGAGATGGGGAACCGCTGAATTTTGGACTTGGCTGGTGACGAAATGTTCCAAACACACCCCATGCACAACTCCACCGGGGAATGTGCCAGACAAGAGTTCTGTTGGAAGTTTTTACACTACCTTGGTAGGCACCTGAAAGACACCACAAAAGTTGTTTTATCTGCTTTCTGGGCTGAGATGGGGAACCGCTGAATTTTGGACTCGGCCGGTGACAAAATGTTCCAAACACACCCCATGCACAATTCCACCGGTGAAGGTGCCAGACAGGAGTTCTCTTAATAGTTTTTACACTACCTTGGTAGGCATCTGAAAGACACCACAAAAGTTGTTCTACCTGCTTTCTGGGCTGAGCTGGGGAACCGCTGAATTTTGGACTCGGCTGGTGACAAAATGTTCCAAACACACCCCATGCACAATTCCACCGGGGAAGGTGCCAGAAAGGAGTTCTCCTGGTAGTTTTTACACTACCTTGGTAGGCACCTGAAAGACACCACAAAAGTTGTTTTACCTGCTTTCTGGGCTGAGATGGGGAACAGCTGAATTTTGGACTCGGCTGGTGACAAAATTTTAATAAATACACCCCATGCACAAGTCCACTAGCGAAGGTGCCAGGAAGGAATTCTGTTGGTAGTTTTTACATTGCTCCGGTAGGCATCAAAAAGACACTACAAAAGTTGTTCTACCTGCTTTCTGGGCTGAGATGGGGAACAGCTGAATTTTGGAGTCGGCTGGTGACAAAATGTTCCAAACACACCCCCTGAACAACTCCACCGGGGAAGGTGCCAGAAAGGAGTTCTCCTGGTAGTTTTTACACTACCTTGGTAGGCATCTGAAAGACACCACAAAAGTTGTTCTACCTGCTTTCTGGGCTGAGATGGGGAACAGCTGAATTTTGGAGTCGGCCGGTGACAAAATGTTCCAAACACACCCCATGCACAACTCCACCGGGGAAGGTGCCAGACAGGAGTTCTGTTGGTAGTATTTACACTACCTTGGTAGGCAGCTGAAAGGCACCACAAAAGTTGTTCTACCTGCTTTCTGGGCTGAGATGGGGAACAGCTGAATTTTGGACTCGGCTGGTGACAAAATTTTAATAAAAACACCCCATGCACAACTCCTCTAGCGAAGGTGCCAGGGACGAGTTCTGTTGGTAGTTTTTACATTGCTCCGGTAGGCATCAAAAGGACACCACAAAAGTTGTTCTACCTGCTTTCTGGGCTGAGATGGGGAACCGCTGAATTTTGGACTCGGCCGGTGACAAAATGTTCCAAACACACCCCATGCACAACTCCACCGGGGAAGGTGCCAGAGAGGAGTTCTCTTAATAGTTTTTACACTACCTTCGTAGGCATCTGAAAGACACCACAAAAGTTGTTTTACCTGCTTTCTGGGCTGAGATGGGGAACCGCTGAATTTTGGAGTCGGCCGGTGAAAAAATGTTCCAAACACACCCCATGCACAACTCCACCGGGGAAGGTGCCAGGGACGAGTTCTCCTGGTAGTTTTTACATTGCTCCGGTAGGCATCTGAAAGACACCACAAAAGTTGTTCTACCTGCTTTCTGGGCTGAGATGGGGAACCGCTGACTTTTGGACTTGGCTGGTGACGAAATGTTCCAAACACACCCCATGCACAACTCCACCGGGGAATGTGCCAGACAAGAGTTCTGTTGGAAGTTTTTACACTACCTTGGTAGGCACCTGAAAGACACCACAAAAGTTGTTTTACCTGCTTTCTGGGCTGAGATGGGGAACCGCTGAATTTTGGACTCGGCCGGTGACAAAATGTTCCAAACACACCCCATGCACAATTCCACCGGTGAAGGTGCCAGACAGGAGTTCTCTTAATAGTTTTTACACTACCTTGGTAGGCATCTGAAAGACACCACAAAAGTTGTTCTACCTGCTTTCTGGGCTGAGATGGGGAACCGCTGAATTTTGGACTCGGCTGGTGACAAAATGTTCCAAACACACCCCATGCACAATTCCACCGGGGAATGTGCCAGGAACGAGTTCTGTTGGAAGTTTTTACACTACCATGGTAGGCATCAAAAAGACACCACAAAAGTTGTTCTACCTGCTTTCTGGGCTGAGATGGGGAACAGCTGAATTTTGGACTCGGCTGGTGACGAAATGTTCCAAACACACCCCATGCACAACTCCACCAGGGAAGGTCCAGACAAGAGTTCTCCTGGTAGTTTTTACACTACCTTGGTAGGCACCTGAAAGACACCACAAAAGTTGTTTTACCTGCTTTCTGGGCTGAGATGGGGAACAGCTGAATTTTGGACTTGGCTGGTGACAAAATTTTAATAAATACACCCCATGCACAAGTCCACTAGCGAAGGTGCCAGGAAGGAATTCTGTTGGTAGTTTTTACATTGCTCCGGTAGGCATCAAAAAGACACTACAAAAGTTGTTCTACCTGCTTTCTGGGCTGAGATGGGGAACAGCTGAATTTTGGAGTCGGCTGGTGACAAAATGTTCCAAACACACCCCCTGCACAACTCCACCGGGGAAGGTGCCAGACAGGAGTTCTGTTGGTAGTTTTTACACTACCTTGGTAGGCACCTGAAAGACACCACAAAAGTTGTTCTACCTGCTTTCTGGGCTGAGATGGGGAACCGCTGAATTTTGGCCTCGGCTGGTGACAAAATGTTCCAAACACACCCCATGCACAACTCCACCGGGGAAGGTGCCAGGAATGAGTTCTGTTGGAAGTTTTTACACTACCTTGGTAGGCATCAAAAGGACACCACAAAAGTTTTTCTACCTGCTTTCTGGGATGAGATGGGGAACCGATGGCTTTTGGAGTCGGCCGGTGACAAAATGTTCCAAACACACCCCATGCACAACTCCACCGGGGAAGATGCCAGACTGGAGTTCTCTTAATAGTTTTTACACTACCTTGGTAGGCACCTGAAAGACACCACAAAAGTTGTTCTACCTGCTTTCTGGGCTGAGATGGGGAACCGCTGAATTTTGGAGTCGGCTGGTGACAAAATGTTCCAAACACACCCCCTGCACAACTCCACTGGGGAAGGTGCCAGACAGGAGTTCTCCTGGTAGTTTTTACACTACCTTGGTAGGCATCTGAAAGACACCACAAAAGTTGTTCTACCTGCTTTCTGGGCTGAGATGGGGAACAGCTGAATTTTGGACTCGGCCGGTGACAAAATGTTCCAAACACACCCCATGCACAACTCCACCGGGGAAGGTGCCAGACAGGAGTTCTGTTGGTAGTATTTACACTACCTTGGTAGGCAGCTGAAAGGCACCACAAAAGTTGTTTTACCTGCTTTCTGGGCTGAGATGGGGAACAGCTGAATTTTGGACTCGGCTGGTGACAAAATTTTAATAAATACACCCCATGCACAACTCCTCTAGCGAAGGTGCCAGGGACGAGTTCTGTTGGTAGTTTTTACATTGCTCCGGTAGGCATCAAAAGGACACCACAAAAGTTGTTCTACCTGCTTTCTGGGCTGAGATGGGGAACCGCTGAATTTTGGACTCGGCCGGTGACAAAATGTTCCAAACACACCCCATGCACAACTCCACCGGGGAAGGTGCCAGAGAGGAGTTCTCTTAATAGTTTTTACACTACCTTGGTAGGCATCTGAAAGACACCACAAAAGTTGTTCTACCTGCTTTCTGGGCTGAGATGGGGAACCGCTGAATTTTGGACTCGGCTGGTGACAAAATGTTCCAAACACACCCCATGCACAACTCCACCGGGGAATGTGCCAGACAAGAGATCTCTTGATAGTTTTTACAGTACCTTGGTAGGCAGCTGAAAGACAACACAAAAGTTGTTTTACCTGCTTTCTGGGCTGAGATGGGGAACAGCTGAATTTTGGACTCGGCTGGTGACGAAATGTTCCAAACACACCCCATGCACAACTCCACCAGGGAAGGTCCAGACAAGAGTTCTCCTGGTAGTTTTTACACTACCTTGGTAGGCACCTGAAAGACACCACAAAAGTTGTTTTACCTGCTTTCTGGGCTGAGATGGGGAACAGCTGAATTTTGGACTCGGCTGGTGACAAAATTTTAATAAATACACCCCATGCACAACTCCACTAGCGAAGGTGCCAAGAACGAATTCTGTTGGTAGTTTTTACATTGCTCCGGTAGGCATCTGAAAGACACCACAAAAGTTGTTCTACCTGCTTTCTGGGCTGAGATGGGGAACCGCTGAATTTTGGACTCGGCTGGTGACAAAATGTTCCAAACACACCCCATGCACAACTCCACCGGGGAAGGTGCCAGAAACGAGTTCTCCTGGTAGTTTTTACATTGCTCCGGTAGGCATCTGAAAGACACCACAAAAGTTGTTCTACCTGCTTTCTGGGCTGAGATGGGGAACCGCTGAATTTTGGACTCGGCTGGTGACAAAATGTTCCAAACACACCCCATGCACAACTCCACCGGGGAAGGTGCCAGGAACGAGTTCTGTTGGAAGTTTTTACACTACCTTGGTAGGCACCTGAAAGACACCACAAAAGTTGTTTTACCTGCTTTCTGGGCTGAGATGGGGAACCGATGACTTTTGGAGTCGGCCGGTGACAAAATGTTCCAAACACACCCCATGCACAACTCCACCGGGGAAGGTGCCAGACTGGAGTTCTCTTAATAGTTTTTACACTACCTTGGTAGGCATCTGAAAGACACCACAAAAGTTGTTCTACCTGCTTTCTGGGCTGAGATGGGGAACAGCTGAATTTTGGAGTCGGCTGGTGACAAAATGTTCCAAACACACCCCATGCACAACTCCACCGGGGAAGGTGCCAGAAAGGAGTTCTCCTGGTAGTTTTTACACTACCTTGGTAGGCATCTGAAAGACACCACAAAAGTTGTTCTACCTGCTTTCTGGGCTGAGATGGGGAACAGCTGAATTTTGGAGTCGGCCGGTGACAAAATGTTCCAAACACACCCCATGCACAACTCCACCGGGGAAGGTGCCAGACAGGAGTTCTCTTAATAGTTTTTAGACTACCTTGGTAGGCATCAAAAGGACACCACAAAAGTTGTTCTACCTGCTTTCTGGGCTGAGATGGGGAACAGCTGAATTTTGGAGTCGGCTGGTGACAAAATGTTCCAAACACACCCCCTGCACAACTCCACCGGGGAAGGTGCCAGACAGGAGTTCTCTTCATAGTTTTTACACTACCTTGGTAGGCAGCTGAAAGACACCACAAAAGTTGTTTTACCTGCTTTCTGGGCTGAGATGGGGAATCGCTGAATTTTGGACTCGGCTGGTGACAAAATGTTCCAAAAACACCCCATGCACAATTCCACCGGGGAAGGTGCCAGAAAGGAGTTCTCCTGGTAGTTTTTACACTACCTTGGTAGGCACCTGAAAGACACCACAAAAGTTGTTTTACCTGCTTTCTGGGCTGAGATGGGGAACTGCTGAATTTTGGACTCGGCCGGTGAAAAAATGTTCCAAACACACCCCATGCACAACTCCACCGGGGAAGGTGCCAGAAACGAGTTCTCCTGGTAGTTTTTACATTGCTCCGGTAGGCATCTGAAAGACACCACAAAAGTTGTTCTACCTGCTTTCTGGGCTGAGATGGGGAACCGCTGACTTTTGGACTTGTTTGGTGACGAAATGTTCCAAACACACCCCATGCACAACTCCACCGGGGAATGTGCCAGACAAGAGTTCTGTTGGAAGTTTTTACACTACCTTGGTAGGCACCTGAAAGACACCACAAAAGTTGTTTTACCTGCTTTCTGGGCTGAGATGGGGAACCGCTGAATTTTGGACTCGGCTGGTGACAAAATGTTCCAAACACACCCCCTCCACAACTCCACCGGGGAAGGTGCCAGACAGGAGTTCTCTTGATAGTTTTTACACTACCTTGGTAGGCAGCTGAAAGGCACCACAAAAGTTGTTCTACCTGCTTTCTGGGCTGAGATGGGGAACAGCTGAATTTTGGACTCGGCTGGTGACAAAATGTTCCAAAAACACCCCATGCACAATTCCACCGGGGAAGGTGCCAGAAAGGAGTTCTCCTGGTAGTTTTTACACTACCTTGGTAGGCGCCTGAAAGACACCACAAAAGTTGTTTTACCTGCTTTCTGGGCTGAGATGGGGAACCGCTGAATTTTGGACTCGGCCGGTGACAAAATGTTCCAAACACACCCCATGCACAACTCCACCGGGGAAGGTGCCAGACAGGAGTTCTGTTGGAAGTTTTTACATTGCTCCGGTAGGCACCTGAAAGACACCACAAAAGTTGTTCTACCTGCTTTCCGGGATGAGATGGGGAATCGCTGAATTTTGGACTCGGCCGGAGACAAAATGTTCCAAACACACCCCATGCACAACTCCACCGGGGAAGGTGCCAGACAGGAGTTCTCTTAGTAGTTTTTACACTACCTTGGTAGGCAGCTGAAAGGCACCACAAAAGTTGTTCTTCCTGCTTTCTGGGCTGAGATGGGGAACCGCTGAATTTTGGACTCGGCTGGTGACAAAATGTTCCAAACACACCCCCTGCACAACTCCACCGGGGAAGGTACCAGACAGGAGTTCTCTTGATAGTTTTTACACTACCTTGGTAGGCATCTGAAAGACACCACAAAAGTTGTTCTACCTGCTTTCTGGGCTGAGATGGGGAACAGCTGAATTTTGGAGTCGGCTGGTGACAAAATGTTCCAAACACACCCCCTGCACAACTCCACCGGGGAAGGTGCCAGAAAGGAGTTCTCCTGGTAGTTTTTACACTACCTTGGTAGGCATCTGAAAGACACCACAAAAGTTGTTTTACCTGCTTTCTGGGCTGAGATGGGGAACCGCTGAATTTTGGACTCGGCCGGTGAAAAAATGTTCCAAACACACCCATGCACAACTCCACCGGGGAAGGTGCCAGACAAGAGTTCTCCTGGTAGTTTTTACATTGCTCCGGTAGGCATCTGAAAGACACCACAAAAGTTGTTCTACCTGCTTTCCGGGATGAGATGGGGAACCGCTGACTTTTGGACTTGTTTGGTGACGTAATGTTCCAAACACACCCCCTGCACAACTCCACCGGGGAATGTGCCAGACAAGAGTTCTGTTGGAAGTTTTTACACTACCTTGGTAGGCACCTGAAAGACACCACAAAAGTTGTTTTACCTGCTTTCTGGGCTGAGATGGGGAACCGCTGAATTTTGGACTCGGCCGGTGAAAAAATGTTCCAAACACACCCCATGCACAACTCCACCGGGGAAGGTGCCAGACAGGAGTTCTCCTAATAGTTTTTACACTACCTTGGTAGGCATCTGAAAGACACCACAAAAGTTGTTCTACCTGCTTTCTGGGCTGAGATGGGGAACAGCTGAATTTTGGACTCGGCTGGTGACAAAATGTTCCAAACACACCCCCTCCACAACTCCACCGGGGAAGGTGCCAGACAGGAGTTCTCTTGATAGTTTTTACACTACCTTGGTAGGCAGCTGAAAGGCACCACAAAAGTTGTTTTACCTGCTTTCTGGGCTGAGATGGGGAACAGCTGAATTTTGGAGTCGGCTGGTGACAAAATGTTCCAAAAACACCCCATGCACAATTCCACCGGGGAAGGTGCCAGAAAGGAGTTCTCCTGGTAGTTTTTACACTACCTTGGTAGGCAGCTGAAAGGCACCACAAAAGTTGTTCTACCTGCTTTCTGGGCTGAGATGGGGAACCGCTGACTTTTGGACTTGTTTGGTGACGAAATGTTCCAAACACACCCCCTGCACAACTCCACCGGGGAATGTGCCAGACAAGAGTTCTGTTGGAAGTTTTTACACTACCTTGGTAGGCACCTGAAAGACACCACAAAAGTTGTTTTACCTGCTTTCTGGGCTGAGATGGGGAACCGCTGAATTTTGGACTCGGCCGGTGAAAAAATGTTCCAAACACACCCCATGCACAACTCCACCGGGGAAGGTGCCAGACAGGAGTTCTCCTAATAGTTTTTACACTACCTTGGTAGGCATCTGAAAGACACCACAAAAGTTGTTCTACCTGCTTTCTGGGCTGAGATGGGGAACAGCTGAATTTTGGACTCGGCTGGTGACAAAATGTTCCAAACACACCCCCTCCACAACTCCACCGGGGAAGGTGCCAGACAGGAGTTCTCTTGATAGTTTTTACACTACCTTGGTAGGCAGCTGAAAGGCACCACAAAAGTTGTTTTACCTGCTTTCTGGGCTGAGATGGGGAACAGCTGAATTTTGGAGTCGGCTGGTGACAAAATGTTCCAAAAACACCCCATGCACAATTCCACCGGGGAAGGTGCCAGAAAGGAGTTCTCCTGGTAGTTTTTACACTACCTTGGTAGGCAGCTGAAAGGCACCACAAAAGTTGTTCTACCTGCTTTCCGGGATGAGATGGGGAATCGCTGAATTTTGGACTCGGCCGGAGACAAAATGTTCCAAACACACCCCATGCACAACTCCACCGGGGAAGGTGCCAGACAGGAGTTCTCTTAGTAGTTTTTACACTACCTTGGTAGGCATTTGAAAGGCACCACAAAAGTTGTTCTACCTGCTTTCTGGGCTGAGATGGGGAACCGCTGAATTTTGGACTCGGCTGGTGACAAAATGTTCCAAACACACCCCATGCACAACTCCACCGGGGAAGGTGCCAGACAGGAGTTCTCCTGGTAGTTTTTACATTGCTCCGGTAGGCATCTGAAAGACACCACAAAAGTTGTTCTACCTGCTTTCTGGGCTGATATGGGGAACCGCTGAATTTTGGACTCGGCTGGTGACAAAATGTTCCAAACACACCCCATGCACAACTCCACCGGGGAAGGTGCCAGACAAGAGTTCTGTTGGAAGTTTTTACACTACCTTGGTAGGCATCTGAAAGACACCACAAAAGTTGTTTTACCTGCTTTCTGGGCTGAGATGGGGAACCGCTGAATTTTGGAGTCGGCCGGTGACAAAATGTTCCAAACACACCCCATGCACAACTCCACCGGGGAAGGTGCCAGAGAGGAGTTCTCCTGGTAGTTTTTACACTACCTTGGTAGGCATCTGAAAGACACCACAAAAGTTGTTCTACCTGCTTTCTGGGCTGAGATGGGGAACCGCTGAATTTTGGAGTCGGCCGGTGACAAAATGTTCCAAACACACCCCATGCACAACTCCACCGGGGAAGGTGCCAGACAGGAGTTCTGTTGGAAGTTTTTACATTTCTCCGGTAGGCACCTGAAAGACACCACAAAAGTTGTTCTACCTGCTTTCTGGGCTGAGATGGGGAACCGCTGAATTTTGGACTCGGCTGGTGACAAAATGTTCCAAACACACCCCATGCACAACTCCACCGGGGAAGGTGCCAGAAACGAGTTCTCCTGGTAGTTTTTACATTGCTCCGGTAGGCATCTGAAAGACACCACAAAAGTTGTTTTACCTGCTTTCTGGGCTGAGATGGGGAACCGCTGAATTTTGGACTCGGCTGGTGACAAAATGTTCCAAACACACCCCATGCACAATTCCACCGGGGAAGGTGCCAGACAGGAGTTCTCTTAATAGTTTTTACACTACCTTGGTATGCAGCTGAAAGGCACCACAAAAGTTGTTTTACCTGCTTTCTGGGCTGAGATGGGGAATCGCTGAATTTTGGACTCGGCTGGTGAAAAAATGTTCCAAAAACACCCCATGCACAACTCCACCGGGGAAGGTGCCAGAAAGGAGTTCTCCTGGTAGTTTTTACACTACCTTGGTAGGCACCTGAAAGACACCACAAAAGTTGTTTTACCTGCTTTCTGGGCTGAGATGGGGAACCGCTGAATTTTGGACTCGGCCGGTGACAAAATGTTCCAAACACACCCCATGCACAACTCCACCGGGGAAGGTGCGAGACAGGAGTTCTGTTGGAAGTTTTTACATTGCTCCGGTAGGCACCTGAAAGACACCACAAAAGTTGTTCTACCTGCTTTCCGGGATGAGATGGGGAATCGCTGAATTTTGTTCTCGGCCGGAGACAAAATGTTCCAAACACACCCCATGCACAACTCCACCGGGGAAGGTGCCAGACAGGAGTTCTCTTAGTAGTTTTTACACTACCTTGGTAGGCACCTGAAAGACACCACAAAAGTTGTTTTACCTGCTTTCTGGGCTGAGATGGGGAACCGCTGAATTTTGGACTCGGCCGGTGACAAAATGTTCCAAACACACCCCATGCACAACTCCACCGGGGAAGGTGCCAGACAGGAGTTCTCTTAGTAGTTTTTACACTACCTTGGTAGGCAGCTGAAAGGCACCACAAAAGTTGTTCTTCCTGCTTTCTGGGCTGAGATGGGGAACCGCTGAATTTTGGACTCGGCTGGTGACAAAATGTTCCAAACACACCCCCTGCACAACTCCACCGGGGAAGGTACCAGACAGGAGTTCTCTTGATAGTTTTTACACTACCTTGGTAGGCATCTGAAAGACACCACAAAAGTTGTTCTACCTGCTTTCTGGGCTGAGATGGGGAACAGCTGAATTTTGGAGTCGGCTGGTGACAAAATGTTCCAAACACACCCCCTGCACAACTCCACCGGGGAAGGTGCCAGAAAGGAGTTCTCCTGGTAGTTTTTACACTACCTTGGTAGGCATCTGAAAGACACCACAAAAGTTGTTTTACCTGCTTTCTGGGCTGAGATGGGGAACCGCTGAATTTTGGACTCGGCCGGTGAAAAAATGTTCCAAACACACCCATGCACAACTCCACCGGGGAAGGTGCCAGACAAGAGTTCTCCTGGTAGTTTTTACATTGCTCCGGTAGGCATCTGAAAGACACCACAAAAGTTGTTCTACCTGCTTTCTGGGCTGAGATGGGGAACCGCTGACTTTTGGACTTGTTTGGTGACGAAATGTTCCAAACACACCCCCTGCACAACTCCACCGGGGAATGTGCCAGACAAGAGTTCTGTTGGAAGTTTTTACACTACCTTGGTAGGCACCTGAAAGACACCACAAAAGTTGTTTTACCTGCTTTCTGGGCTGAGATGGGGAACCGCTGAATTTTGGACTCGGCCGGTGAAAAAATGTTCCAAACACACCCCATGCACAACTCCACCGGGGAAGGTGCCAGACAGGAGTTCTCCTAATAGTTTTTACACTACCTTGGTAGGCATCTGAAAGACACCACAAAAGTTGTTCTACCTGCTTTCTGGGCTGAGATGGGGAACAGCTGAATTTTGGACTCGGCTGGTGACAAAATGTTCCAAACACACCCCCTCCACAACTCCACCGGGGAAGGTGCCAGACAGGAGTTCTCTTGATAGTTTTTACACTACCTTGGTAGGCAGCTGAAAGGCACCACAAAAGTTGTTTTACCTGCTTTCTGGGCTGAGATGGGGAACAGCTGAATTTTGGAGTCGGCTGGTGACAAAATGTTCCAAAAACACCCCATGCACAATTCCACCGGGGAAGGTGCCAGAAAGGAGTTCTCCTGGTAGTTTTTACACTACCTTGGTAGGCAGCTGAAAGGCACCACAAAAGTTGTTCTACCTGCTTTCTGGGCTGAGATGGGGAACCGCTGACTTTTGGACTTGTTTGGTGACGAAATGTTCCAAACACACCCCCTGCACAACTCCACCGGGGAATGTGCCAGACAAGAGTTCTGTTGGAAGTTTTTACACTACCTTGGTAGGCACCTGAAAGACACCACAAAAGTTGTTTTACCTGCTTTCTGGGCTGAGATGGGGAACCGCTGAATTTTGGACTCGGCCGGTGAAAAAATGTTCCAAACACACCCCATGCACAACTCCACCGGGGAAGGTGCCAGACAGGAGTTCTCCTAATAGTTTTTACACTACCTTGGTAGGCATCTGAAAGACACCACAAAAGTTGTTCTACCTGCTTTCTGGGCTGAGATGGGGAACAGCTGAATTTTGGACTCGGCTGGTGACAAAATGTTCCAAACACACCCCCTCCACAACTCCACCGGGGAAGGTGCCAGACAGGAGTTCTCTTGATAGTTTTTACACTACCTTGGTAGGCAGCTGAAAGGCACCACAAAAGTTGTTTTACCTGCTTTCTGGGCTGAGATGGGGAACAGCTGAATTTTGGAGTCGGCTGGTGACAAAATGTTCCAAAAACACCCCATGCACAATTCCACCGGGGAAGGTGCCAGAAAGGAGTTCTCCTGGTAGTTTTTACACTACCTTGGTAGGCAGCTGAAAGGCACCACAAAAGTTGTTCTACCTGCTTTCCGGGATGAGATGGGGAATCGCTGAATTTTGGACTCGGCCGGAGACAAAATGTTCCAAACACACCCCATGCACAACTCCACCGGGGAAGGTGCCAGACAGGAGTTCTCTTAGTAGTTTTTACACTACCTTGGTAGGCATTTGAAAGGCACCACAAAAGTTGTTCTACCTGCTTTCTGGGCTGAGATGGGGAACCGCTGAATTTTGGACTCGGCTGGTGACAAAATGTTCCAAACACACCCCATGCACAACTCCACCGGGGAAGGTGCCAGACAGGAGTTCTCCTGGTAGTTTTTACATTGCTCCGGTAGGCATCTGAAAGACACCACAAAAGTTGTTCTACCTGCTTTCTGGGCTGATATGGGGAACCGCTGAATTTTGGACTCGGCTGGTGACAAAATGTTCCAAACACACCCCATGCACAACTCCACCGGGGAAGGTGCCAGACAAGAGTTCTGTTGGAAGTTTTTACACTACCTTGGTAGGCATCTGAAAGACACCACAAAAGTTGTTTTACCTGCTTTCTGGGCTGAGATGGGGAACCGCTGAATTTTGGAGTCGGCCGGTGACAAAATGTTCCAAACACACCCCATGCACAACTCCACCGGGGAAGGTGCCAGAGAGGAGTTCTCCTGGTAGTTTTTACACTACCTTGGTAGGCATCTGAAAGACACCACAAAAGTTGTTCTACCTGCTTTCTGGGCTGAGATGGGGAACCGCTGAATTTTGGAGTCGGCCGGTGACAAAATGTTCCAAACACACCCCATGCACAACTCCACCGGGGAAGGTGCCAGACAGGAGTTCTGTTGGAAGTTTTTACATTTCTCCGGTAGGCACCTGAAAGACACCACAAAAGTTGTTCTACCTGCTTTCTGGGCTGAGATGGGGAACCGCTGAATTTTGGACTCGGCTGGTGACAAAATGTTCCAAACACACCCCATGCACAACTCCACCGGGGAAGGTGCCAGAAACGAGTTCTCCTGGTAGTTTTTACATTGCTCCGGTAGGCATCTGAAAGACACCACAAAAGTTGTTTTACCTGCTTTCTGGGCTGAGATGGGGAACCGCTGAATTTTGGACTCGGCTGGTGACAAAATGTTCCAAACACACCCCATGCACAATTCCACCGGGGAAGGTGCCAGACAGGAGTTCTCTTAATAGTTTTTACACTACCTTGGTATGCAGCTGAAAGGCACCACAAAAGTTGTTTTACCTGCTTTCTGGGCTGAGATGGGGAATCGCTGAATTTTGGACTCGGCTGGTGAAAAAATGTTCCAAAAACACCCCATGCACAACTCCACCGGGGAAGGTGCCAGAAAGGAGTTCTCCTGGTAGTTTTTACACTACCTTGGTAGGCACCTGAAAGACACCACAAAAGTTGTTTTACCTGCTTTCTGGGCTGAGATGGGGAACCGCTGAATTTTGGACTCGGCCGGTGACAAAATGTTCCAAACACACCCCATGCACAACTCCACCGGGGAAGGTGCGAGACAGGAGTTCTGTTGGAAGTTTTTACATTGCTCCGGTAGGCACCTGAAAGACACCACAAAAGTTGTTCTACCTGCTTTCCGGGATGAGATGGGGAATCGCTGAATTTTGTTCTCGGCCGGAGACAAAATGTTCCAAACACACCCCATGCACAACTCCACCGGGGAAGGTGCCAGACAGGAGTTCTCTTAGTAGTTTTTACACTACCTTGGTAGGCACCTGAAAGACACCACAAAAGTTGTTTTACCTGCTTTCTGGGCTGAGATGGGGAACCGCTGAATTTTGGACTCGGCCGGTGAAAAAATGTTCCAAACACACCCCATGCACAACTCCACCGGGGAAGGTGCCAGACAGGAGTTCTCCTAATAGTTTTTACACTACCTTGGTAGGCATCTGAAAGACACCACAAAAGTTGTTCTACCTGCTTTCTGGGCTGAGATGGGGAACAGCTGAATTTTGGACTCGGCTGGTGACAAAATGTTCCAAACACACCCCCTCCACAACTCCACCGGGGAAGGTGCCAGACAGGAGTTCTCTTGATAGTTTTTACACTACCTTGGTAGGCAGCTGAAAGGCACCACAAAAGTTGTTTTACCTGCTTTCTGGGCTGAGATGGGGAACAGCTGAATTTTGGAGTCGGCTGGTGACAAAATGTTCCAAAAACACCCCATGCACAATTCCACCGGGGAAGGTGCCAGAAAGGAGTTCTCCTGGTAGTTTTTACACTACCTTGGTAGGCAGCTGAAAGGCACCACAAAAGTTGTTCTACCTGCTTTCTGGGCTGAGATGGGGAACCGCTGACTTTTGGACTTGTTTGGTGACGAAATGTTCCAAACACACCCCCTGCACAACTCCACCGGGGAATGTGCCAGACAAGAGTTCTGTTGGAAGTTTTTACACTACCTTGGTAGGCACCTGAAAGACACCACAAAAGTTGTTTTACCTGCTTTCTGGGCTGAGATGGGGAACCGCTGAATTTTGGACTCGGCCGGTGAAAAAATGTTCCAAACACACCCCATGCACAACTCCACCGGGGAAGGTGCCAGACAGGAGTTCTCCTAATAGTTTTTACACTACCTTGGTAGGCATCTGAAAGACACCACAAAAGTTGTTCTACCTGCTTTCTGGGCTGAGATGGGGAACAGCTGAATTTTGGACTCGGCTGGTGACAAAATGTTCCAAACACACCCCCTCCACAACTCCACCGGGGAAGGTGCCAGACAGGAGTTCTCTTGATAGTTTTTACACTACCTTGGTAGGCAGCTGAAAGGCACCACAAAAGTTGTTTTACCTGCTTTCTGGGCTGAGATGGGGAACAGCTGAATTTTGGAGTCGGCTGGTGACAAAATGTTCCAAAAACACCCCATGCACAATTCCACCGGGGAAGGTGCCAGAAAGGAGTTCTCCTGGTAGTTTTTACACTACCTTGGTAGGCAGCTGAAAGGCACCACAAAAGTTGTTCTACCTGCTTTCCGGGATGAGATGGGGAATCGCTGAATTTTGGACTCGGCCGGAGACAAAATGTTCCAAACACACCCCATGCACAACTCCACCGGGGAAGGTGCCAGACAGGAGTTCTCTTAGTAGTTTTTACACTACCTTGGTAGGCATTTGAAAGGCACCACAAAAGTTGTTCTACCTGCTTTCTGGGCTGAGATGGGGAACCGCTGAATTTTGGACTCGGCTGGTGACAAAATGTTCCAAACACACCCCATGCACAACTCCACCGGGGAAGGTGCCAGACAGGAGTTCTCCTGGTAGTTTTTACATTGCTCCGGTAGGCATCTGAAAGACACCACAAAAGTTGTTCTACCTGCTTTCTGGGCTGATATGGGGAACCGCTGAATTTTGGACTCGGCTGGTGACAAAATGTTCCAAACACACCCCATGCACAACTCCACCGGGGAAGGTGCCAGACAAGAGTTCTGTTGGAAGTTTTTACACTACCTTGGTAGGCATCTGAAAGACACCACAAAAGTTGTTTTACCTGCTTTCTGGGCTGAGATGGGGAACCGCTGAATTTTGGAGTCGGCCGGTGACAAAATGTTCCAAACACACCCCATGCACAACTCCACCGGGGAAGGTGCCAGAGAGGAGTTCTCCTGGTAGTTTTTACACTACCTTGGTAGGCATCTGAAAGACACCACAAAAGTTGTTCTACCTGCTTTCTGGGCTGAGATGGGGAACCGCTGAATTTTGGAGTCGGCCGGTGACAAAATGTTCCAAACACACCCCATGCACAACTCCACCGGGGAAGGTGCCAGACAGGAGTTCTGTTGGAAGTTTTTACATTTCTCCGGTAGGCACCTGAAAGACACCACAAAAGTTGTTCTACCTGCTTTCTGGGCTGAGATGGGGAACCGCTGAATTTTGGACTCGGCTGGTGACAAAATGTTCCAAACACACCCCATGCACAACTCCACCGGGGAAGGTGCCAGAAACGAGTTCTCCTGGTAGTTTTTACATTGCTCCGGTAGGCATCTGAAAGACACCACAAAAGTTGTTTTACCTGCTTTCTGGGCTGAGATGGGGAACCGCTGAATTTTGGACTCGGCTGGTGACAAAATGTTCCAAACACACCCCATGCACAATTCCACCGGGGAAGGTGCCAGACAGGAGTTCTCTTAATAGTTTTTACACTACCTTGGTATGCAGCTGAAAGGCACCACAAAAGTTGTTTTACCTGCTTTCTGGGCTGAGATGGGGAATCGCTGAATTTTGGACTCGGCTGGTGAAAAAATGTTCCAAAAACACCCCATGCACAACTCCACCGGGGAAGGTGCCAGAAAGGAGTTCTCCTGGTAGTTTTTACACTACCTTGGTAGGCACCTGAAAGACACCACAAAAGTTGTTTTACCTGCTTTCTGGGCTGAGATGGGGAACCGCTGAATTTTGGACTCGGCCGGTGACAAAATGTTCCAAACACACCCCATGCACAACTCCACCGGGGAAGGTGCGAGACAGGAGTTCTGTTGGAAGTTTTTACATTGCTCCGGTAGGCACCTGAAAGACACCACAAAAGTTGTTCTACCTGCTTTCCGGGATGAGATGGGGAATCGCTGAATTTTGTTCTCGGCCGGAGACAAAATGTTCCAAACACACCCCATGCACAACTCCACCGGGGAAGGTGCCAGACAGGAGTTCTCTTAGTAGTTTTTACACTACCTTGGTAGGCAGCTGAAAGGCACCACAAAAGTTGTTCTTCCTGCTTTCTGGGCTGAGATGGGGAACCGCTGAATTTTGGACTCGGCTGGTGACAAAATGTTCCAAACACACCCCCTGCACAACTCCACCGGGGAAGGTGCCAGACAGGAGTTCTCTTGATAGTTTTTACACTACCTTGGTAGGCATCTGAAAGGCACCACAAAAGTTGTTTTACCTGCTTTCTGGGCTGAGATGGGAAATCGCTGAATTTTGGACTCGGCTGGTGACAAAATGTTCCAAAAACACCCCATGCACAATTCCACCGGGGAAGGTGCCAGAAAGGAGTTCTCTTAGTAGTTTTTACACTACCTTGGTAGGCACCTGAAAGACACCACAAAAGTTGTTTTACCTGCTTTCTGGGCTGAGATGGGGAACCGCTGAATTTTGGACTCGGACGGTGACAAAATGTTCCAAACACACCCCATGCACAACTCCACCGGGGAAGGTGCCAGACAGGAGTTCTGTTGGAAGTTTTTACATTGCTCCGGTAGGCACCTGAAAGACACCACAAAAGTTGTTCTACCTGCTTTCCGGGATGTGATGGGGAATCGCTGAATTTTGGACTCGGCCGGAGACAAAATGTTCCAAACACACCCCATGCACAACTCCACCGGGGAAGGTGCCAGACAGGAGTTCTCTTGATAGTTTTTACACTACCTTGGTAGGCAGCTGAAAGGCACCACAAAAGTTGTTTTACCTGCTTTCTGGGCTGAGATGGGGAATCGCTGAATTTTGGACTCGGCTGGTGACAAAATGTTCCAAAAACACCCCATGCATTATTCCACCGGGGAAGGTGCCAGAAAGGAGTTCTCCTGGTAGTTTTTACACTACCTTGGTAGGCACCTGAAAGACACCACAAAAGTTGTTTTACCTGCTTTCTGGGCTGAGATGGGGAACCGCTGAATTTTGGACTCGGCCGGTGAAAAAATGTTCCAAACACACCCCATGCACAACTCCACCGGGGAAGGTGCCAGACAGGAGTTCTCCTGGTAGTTTTTACATTGCTCCGGTAGGCACCTGAAAGACACCACAAAAGTTGTTCTACCTGCTTTCTGGGCTGAGATGGAGAACAGTGAATTTTGGACTTGGCTGGTGACGAAATGTTCCAAACACACCCCATGCACAACTCCACCGGGGAAGGTGCCAGAAACGAGTTCTCTTAGTAGTTTTTACACTACCTTGGTAGGCACCTGAAAGACACCACAAAAGTTGTTTTACCTGCTTTCTGGGCTGAGATGGGGAACCGCTGAATTTTGGACTCGGCCGGTGACAAAATGTTCCAAACACACCCCATGCACAATTCCACCGGGGAAGGTGCCAGACAGGAGTTCTCTTAATAGTTTTTACACTACCTTGGTAGGCATCTGAAAGACACCACAAAAGTTGTTCTACCTGCTTTCTGGGCTGAGATGGGGAATCGCTGAATTTTGGACTCGGCTGGTGACAAAATGTTCCAAACACACCCCCTGCACAACTCCACCGGGGAAGGTGCCAGGAACGAGTTCTGTTGGAAGTTTTTACACTACCTTGGTAGGCATCAAAAAGACACCACAAAAGTTGTTTTACCTGCTTTCTGGGCTGAGATGGGGAACAGCTGAATTTTGGACTCGGCTGGTGACGAAATGTTCCAAACACACCCCATGCACAACTCCACCAGGGAAGGTCCAGACAAGAGTTCTGTTGGAAGTTTTTACACTACCTTGGTAGGCACCTGAAAGACACCACAAAAGTTGTTTTACCTGCTTTCTGGGCTGAGATGGGGAACAGCTGAATTTTGGAGTCGGCTGGTGACAAAATGTTCCAAAAACACCCCATGCACAATTCCACCGGGGAAGGTGCCAGAAAGGAGTTCTCCTGGTAGTTTTTACACTACCTTGGTAGGCAGCTGAAAGGCACCACAAAAGTTGTTCTACCTGCTTTCCGGGATGAGATGGGGAATCGCTGAATTTTGGACTCGGCCGGAGACAAAATGTTCCAAACACACCCCATGCACAACTCCACCGGGGAAGGTGCCAGACAGGAGTTCTCTTAGTAGTTTTTACACTACCTTGGTAGGCATTTGAAAGGCACCACAAAAGTTGTTCTACCTGCTTTCTGGGCTGAGATGGGGAACCGCTGAATTTTGGACTCGGCTGGTGACAAAATGTTCCAAACACACCCCATGCACAACTCCACCGGGGAAGGTGCCAGACAGGAGTTCTCCTGGTAGTTTTTACATTGCTCCGGTAGGCATCTGAAAGACACCACAAAAGTTGTTCTACCTGCTTTCTGGGCTGATATGGGGAACCGCTGAATTTTGGACTCGGCTGGTGACAAAATGTTCCAAACACACCCCATGCACAACTCCACCGGGGAAGGTGCCAGACAAGAGTTCTGTTGGAAGTTTTTACACTACCTTGGTAGGCATCTGAAAGACACCACAAAAGTTGTTTTACCTGCTTTCTGGGCTGAGATGGGGAACCGCTGAATTTTGGAGTCGGCCGGTGACAAAATGTTCCAAACACACCCCATGCACAACTCCACCGGGGAAGGTGCCAGAGAGGAGTTCTCCTGGTAGTTTTTACACTACCTTGGTAGGCATCTGAAAGACACCACAAAAGTTGTTCTACCTGCTTTCTGGGCTGAGATGGGGAACCGCTGAATTTTGGACTCGGCCGGTGACAAAATGTTCCAAACACACCCCATGCACAACTCCACCGGGGAAGGTGCCAGACAGGAGTTCTGTTGGAAGTTTTTACATTTCTCCGGTAGGCACCTGAAAGACACCACAAAAGTTGTTCTACCTGCTTTCTGGGCTGAGATGGGGAACCGCTGAATTTTGGACTCGGCTGGTGACAAAATGTTCCAAACACACCCCATGCACAACTCCACCGGGGAAGGTGCCAGAAACGAGTTCTCCTGGTAGTTTTTACATTGCTCCGGTAGGCATCTGAAAGACACCACAAAAGTTGTTTTACCTGCTTTCTGGGCTGAGATGGGGAACCGCTGAATTTTGGACTCGGCTGGTGACAAAATGTTCCAAACACACCCCATGCACAATTCCACCGGGGAAGGTGCCAGACAGGAGTTCTCTTAATAGTTTTTACACTACCTTGGTATGCAGCTGAAAGACACCACAAAAGTTGTTTTACCTGCTTTCTGGGCTGAGATGGGGAACCGCTGAATTTTGGACTCGGCCGGTGACAAAATGTTCCAAACACACCCCATGCACAACTCCACCGGGGAAGGTGCGAGACAGGAGTTCTGTTGGAAGTTTTTACATTGCTCCGGTAGGCACCTGAAAGACACCACAAAAGTTGTTCTACCTGCTTTCCGGGATGAGATGGGGAATCGCTGAATTTTGTTCTCGGCCGGAGACAAAATGTTCCAAACACACCCCATGCACAACTCCACCGGGGAAGGTGCCAGACAGGAGTTCTCTTAGTAGTTTTTACACTACCTTGGTAGGCAGCTGAAAGGCACCACAAAAGTTGTTCTTCCTGCTTTCTGGGCTGAGATGGGGAACCGCTGAATTTTGGACTCGGCTGGTGACAAAATGTTCCAAACACACCCCCTGCACAACTCCACCGGGGAAGGTGCCAGGAACGAGTTCTGTTGGAAGTTTTTACACTACCTTGGTAGGCATCAAAAAGACACCACAAAAGTTGTTTTACCTGCTTTCTGGGCTGAGATGGGGAACAGCTGAATTTTGGACTCGGCTGGTGACGAAATGTTCCAAACACACCCCATGCACAACTCCACCAGGGAAGGTCCAGACAAGAGTTCTGTTGGAAGTTTTTACACTACCTTGGTAGGCACCTGAAAGACACCACAAAAGTTGTTTTACCTGCTTTCTGGGCTGAGATGGGGAACAGCTGAATTTTGGACTCGGCTGGTGACAAAATTTTAATAAATACACCCCATGCACAACTCCACTAGCGAAGGTGCCAGGAAGGAATTCTGTTGGTAGTTTTTACATTGCTCCGGTAGGCACCTGAAAGACACTACAAAAGTTGTTCTACCTGCTTTCTGGGCTGAGATGGGGAACAGCTGAATTTTGGAGTCGGCTGGTGACAAAATGTTCCAAACACACCCCCTGCACAACTCCACCGGGGAAGGTGCCAGACAGGAGTTCTGTTGGTAGTTTTTACACTACCTTGGTAGGCACCTGAAAGACACCACAAAAGTTGTTCTACCTGCTTTCTGGGCTGAGATGGGGAACCGCTGAATTTTGGACTCGGCTGGTGACAAAATGTTCCAAACACACCCCATGCACAACTCACCGGGGAAGGTTTCAGACAGGAGTTCTGTTGGTAGTATTTACACTACCTTGGTAGGCAGCTGAAAGGCACCACAAAAGTTGTTCTTCCTGCTTTCTGGGCTGAGATGGGGAACCGATGGCTTTTGGAGTCGGCTGGTGACAAAATGTTCCAAACACACCCCCTGCACAACTCCACCGGGGAAGGTGCCAGACTGGAGTTCTCTTGATAGTTTTTACACTACCTTGGTAGGCAGCTGAAAGGCACCACAAAAGTTGTTTTACCTGCTTTCTGGGCTGAGATGGGGAATCGCTGAATTTTGGACTCGGCTGGTGACAAAATGTTCCAAAAACACCCCATGCATTATTCCACCGGGGAAGGTGCCAGAAAGGAGTTCTCCTGGTAGTTTTTACACTACCTTGGTAGGCACCTGAAAGACACCACAAAAGTTGTTCTACCTGCTTTCTGGGCTGAGATGGGGAACCGCTGAATTTTGGACTCGGCCGGTGAAAAAATGTTCCAAACACACCCCATGCACAACTCCACCGGGGAAGGTGCCAGACAGGAGTTCTCCTGGTAGTTTTTACATTGCTCCGGTAGGCACCTGAAAGACACCACAAAAGTTGTTCTACCTGCTTTCTGGGCTGAGATGGGGAACAGTGAATTTTGGACTCGGCTGGTGACAAAATGTTCCAAACACACCCCATGCACAACTCCACCGGGGAAGGTGCCAGGAACGAGTTCTCTTAGTAGTTTTTACACTACCTTGGTAGGCACCTGAAAGACACCACAAAAGTTGTTTTACCTGCTTTCTGGGCTGAGATGGGGAACCGCTGAATTTTGGACTCGGCCGGTGACAAAATGTTCCAAACACACCCCATGCACAATTCCACCGGGGAAGGTGCCAGACAGGAGTTCTCTTAATAGATTTTACACTACCTTGGTAGGCACCTGAAAGACACCACAAAAGTTGTTCTACCTGCTTTCTGGGCTGAGATGGGGAATCGCTGAATTTTGGACTCGGCTGGTGACAAAATGTTCCAAACACACCCCCTGCACAACTCCACCGGGGAAGGTGCCAGGAACGAGTTCTGTTGGAAGTTTTTACACTACCTTGGTAGGCATCAAAAAGACACCACAAAAGTTGTTTTACCTGCTTTCTGGGCTGAGATGGGGAACAGCTGAATTTTGGACTCGGCTGGTGACGAAATGTTCCAAACACACCCCATGCACAACTCCACCAGGGAAGGTCCAGACAAGAGTTCTCCTGGTAGTTTTTACACTACCTTGGTAGGCACCTGAAAGACACCACAAAAGTTGTTTTACCTGCTTTCTGGGCTGAGATGGGGAACAGCTGAATTTTGGACTCGGCTGGTGACAAAATTTTAATAAATACACCCCATGCACAACTCCACTAGCGAAGGTGCCAGGAAGGAATTCTGTTGGTAGTTTTTACATTGCTCCGGTAGGCATCAAAAAGACACTACAAAAGTTGTTCTACCTGCTTTCTGGGCTGAGATGGGGAACAGCTGAATTTTGGAGTCGGCTGGTGACAAAATGTTCCAAACACACCCCCTGCACAACTCCACCGGGGAAGGTGCCAGACAGGAGTTCTGTTGGTAGTTTTTACACTACCTTGGTAGGCACCTGAAAGACACCACAAAAGTTGTTCTACCTGCTTTCTGGGCTGAGATGGGGAACCGCTGAATTTTGGACTCGGCTGGTGACAAAATGTTCCAAACACACCCCATGCACAACTCACCGGGGAAGGTGCCAGACAGGAGTTCTGTTGGTAGTATTTACACTACCTTGGTAGGCAGCTGAAAGGCACCACAAAAGTTGTTTTACCTGGATTCTGGGCTGAGATGGGGAACCGATGGCTTTTGGAGTCGGCTGGTGACAAAATGTTCCAAACACACCCCATGCACAACTCCACCGGGGAAGGTGCCAGACTGGAGTTCTCTTAATAGTTTTTACACTACCTTGGTAGGCATCTGAAAGACACCACAAAAGTTGTTCTACCTGCTTTCTGGGCTGAGATGGGGAACCGCTGAATTTTGGACTCGGCTGGTGACAAAATGTTCCAAACACACCCCATGCACAACTCCACCGTGGAAGGTGCCAGAAAGGAGTTCTCCTGGTAGTTTTTACACTACCTTGGTAGGCATCTGAAAGACACCACAAAAGTTGTTCTACCTGCTTTCTGGGCTGAGATGGGGAACCGCTGAATTTTGGAGTCGGCCGGTGACAAAATGTTCCAAACACACCCCATGCACAACTCCACCGGGGAAGGTGCCAGACAGGAGTTCTGTTGGTAGTATTTACACTACCTTGGTAGGCAGCTGAAAGGCACCACAAAAGTTGTTCTACCTGCTTTCTGGGCTGAGATGGGGAACAGCTGAATTTTGGACTCGGCTGGTGACAAAATTTTAATAAATACACCCCATGCACAACTCCACCAGCGAAGGTGCCAGGGACGAGTTCTCCTGCTAGTTTTTACATTGCTCCGGTAGGCATCTGAAAGACACCACAAAAGTTGTTCTACCTGCTTTCTGGGCTGAGATGGGGAACCGCTGAATTTTGGAGTCGGCCGGTGACAAAATGTTCCAAACACACCCCATGCACAACTCCACCGGGGAAGGTGCCAGACAGGAGTTCTCTTAATAGTTTTTACACTACCTTGGTAGGCATCTGAAAGACACCACAAAAGTTGTTCTACCTGCTTTCTGGGCTGAGATGGGGAATCGCTGAATTTTGGACTCGGCTGGTGACAAAATGTTCCAAACACACCCCATGCACAACTCCACCGGGGAAGGTGCCAGAAACGAGTTCTCCTGGTAGTTTTTACATTGCTCCGGTAGGCATCTGAAAGACACCACAAAAGTTGTTCTACCTGCTTTCTGGGCTGAGATGGGGAACCGCTGAATTTTGGACTCGGCCGGTGACAAAATGTTCCAAACACACCCCATGCACAACTCCACCGGGGAAGGTGCCAGACAGGAGTTCTCCTGGTAGTTTTTACATTGCTCCGGTAGGCATCTGAAAGACACCACAAAAGTTGTTCTACCTGCTTTCTGGGCTGAGATGGGGAACCGCTGAATTTTGGACTTGGCTGGTGACGAAATGTTCCAAACACACCCCATGCACAACTCCACCGGGGAAGGTGCCAGACTGGAGTTCTCTTAATAGTTTTTACACTACCTTGGTAGGCATCTGAAAGACACCACAAAAGTTGTTCTACCTGCTTTCTGGGCTGAGATGGGGAACCGCTGAATTTTGGAGTCGGCTGGTGACAAAACGTTCCAAACACACCCCCTGCACAACTCCACCGGGGAAGGTGCCAGAAAGGAGTTCTCCTGGTAGTTATTACACTACCTTGGTAGGCATCTGAAAGACACCACAAAAGTTGTTCTACCTGCTTTCTGGGCTGAGATGGGGAACAGCTGAATTTTGGAGTCGGCCGGTGACAAAATGTTCCAAACACACCCCATGCACAACTCTACCGGGGAAGGTGCCAGACAGGAGTTCTCTTAATAGTTTTTACACTACCTTGGTAGGCATCTGAAAGACACCACAAAAGTTGTTCTACCTGCTTTCTGGGCTGAGATGGGGAACAGCTGAATTTTGGAGTCGGCTGGTGACAAAATGTTCCAAACACACCCCCTGCACAACTCCACCGGGGAAGGTGCCAGACAGGAGTTCTCTTCACAGTTTTTACACTACCTTGGTAGGCAGCTGAAAGGCACCACAAAAGTTGTTTTACCTGCTTTCTGGGCTGAGATGGGGAATCGCTGAATTTTGGACTCGGCTGGTGACAAAATGTTCCAAAAACACCCCATGCACAATTCCACCGGGGAAGGTGCCAGAAAGGAGTTCTCCTGGTAGTTTTTACACTACCTTGGTAGGCACCTGAAAGACACCACAAAAGTTGTTTTACCTGCTTTCTGGGCTGAGATGGGGAACCGCTGACTTTTGGACTTGGCTGGTGACGAAATGTTCCAAACACACCCCCTGCACAACTCCACCGGGGAATGTGCAAGACAAGAGTTCTGTTGGAAGTTTTTACACTACCTTGGTAGGCATCTGAAAGACACCACAAAAGTTGTTCTACCTGCTTTCTGGGCTGAGATGGGGAACCGCTGAATTTTGGACTCGACTGGTGACAAAATGTTCCAAACACACCCCCTGCACAACTCCACCGGGGAAGGTGCCAGACAGGAGTTCTCTTGATAGTTTTTACACTACCTTGGTAGGCAGCTGAAAGGCACCACAAAAGTTGTTTTACCTGCTTTCTGGGCTGAGATGGGGAACAGCTGAATTTTGGAGTCGGCTGGTGACAAAATGTTCCAAAAACACCCCATGCACAATTCCACCGGGGAAGGTGCCAGAAAGGAGTTCTCTTAGTAGTTTTTACACTACCTTGGTAGGCACCTGAAAGACACCACAAAAGTTGTTCTTCCTGCTTTCTGGGCTGAGATGGGGAACCGCTGAATTTTGGACTCGGCTGGTGAAAAAATGTTCCAAACACACCCCATGCACAACTCCACCGGGGAAGGTGCCAGACAGGAGTTCTGTTGGAAGTTTTTACATTGCTCCGGTAGGCACCTGAAAGACACCACAAAAGTTGTTCTACCTGCTTTCCGGGATGAGATGGGGAATCGCTGAATTTTGGACTCGGCCGGAGACAAAATGTTCCAAACACACCCCATGCACAACTCCACCGGGGAAGGTGCCAGACAGGAGTTCTCTTAGTAGTTTTTACACTACCTTGGTAGGCATTTGAAAGGCACCACAAAAGTTGTTCTACCTGCTTTCTGGGCTGAGATGGGGAACCGCTGAATTTTGGACTCGGCTGGTGACAAAATGTTCCAAACACACCCCATGCACAACTCCACCGGGGAAGGTGCCAGACAGGAGTTCTCCTGGTAGTTTTTACATTGCTCCGGTAGGCATCTGAAAGACACCACAAAAGTTGTTCTACCTGCTTTCTGGGCTGAGATGGGGAACCGCTGAATTTTGGACTTGGCTGGTGACGAAATGTTCCAAACACACCCCCTGCACAACTCCACCGGGGAATGTGCAAGACAAGAGTTCTGTTGGAAGTTTTTACACTACCTTGGTAGGCACCTGAAAGACACCACAAAAGTTGTTCTACCTGCTTTCTGGGCTGAGATGGGGAACCGCTGAATTTTGGACTCGGCTGGTGACAAAATGTTCCAAACACACCCCCTGCACAACTCCACCGGGGAAGGTGCCAGACAGGAGTTCTCTTGATAGTTTTTACACTACCTTGGTAGGCAGCTGAAAGGCACCACAAAAGTTGTTTTACCTGCTTTCTGGGCTGAGATGGGGAACAGCTGAATTTTGGAGTCGGCCGGTGACAAAATGTTCCAAAAACACCCCATGCACAATTCCACCGGGGAAGGTGCCAGAAAGGAGTTCTCTTAGTAGTTTTTACACTACCTTGGTAGGCACCTGAAAGACACCACAAAAGTTGTTTTACCTGCTTTCTGGGCTGAGATGGGGAACCGCTGAATTTTGGACTCGGCCGGTGAAAAAATGTTCCAAACACACCCCATGCACAACTCCACCGGGGAAGGTGCCAGACAGGAGTTCTGTTGGAAGTTTTTACATTGCTCCGGTAGGCACCTGAAAGACACCACAAAAGTTGTTCTACCTGCTTTCCGGGATGAGATGGGGAACCGCTGAATTTTGGACTCGGCTGGTGACAAAATGTTCCAAACACACCCCATGCACAACTCCACCGGGGAAGGTGCCAGACAGGAGTTCTCTTAGTAGTTTTTACACTACCTTGGTAGGCATTTGAAAGGCACCACAAAAGTTGTTCTTCCTGCTTTCTGGGCTGAGATGGGGAACCGCTGAATTTTGGACTCGGCTGGTGACAAAATGTTCCAAACACACCCCATGCACAACTCCACCGGGGAAGGTGCCAGACAGGAGTTCTCCTGGTAGTTTTTACATTGCTCCGGTAGGCATCTGAAAGACACCACAAAAGTTGTTCTACCTGCTTTCTGGGCTGATATGGGGAACAGCTGAATTTTGGACTTGGCTGGTGACGAAATGTTCCAAACACACCCCCTGCACAACTCCACCGGGGAAGGTGCCAGACAAGAGTTCTGTTGGAAGTTTTTACACTACCTTGGTAGGCACCTGAAAGACACCACAAAAGTTGTTTTACCTGCTTTCTGGGCTGAGATGGGGAACCGCTGAATTTTGGACTCGGCCGGTGACAAAATGTTCCAAACACACCCCATGCACAACTCCACCGGGGAAGGTGCCAGACAAGAGTTCTCCTGGTAGTTTTTACACTACCTTGGTAGGCATCTGAAAGACACCACAAAAGTTGTTCTACCTGCTTTCTGGGCTGAGATGGGGAACCGCTGAATTTTGGAGTCGGCCGGTGACAAAATGTTCCAAACACACCCCATGCACAACTCCACCGGGGAAGGTGCCAGACAGGAGTTCTCTTAGTAGTTTTTACACTACCTTGGTAGGCAGCTGAAAGACACCACAAAAGTTGTTCTACCTGCTTTCTGGGCTGAGATGGGGAACCGCTGAATTTTGGAGTCGGCTGGTGACAAAATGTTCCAAACACACCCCCTGCACAACTCCACCACGGAAGGTGCCAGACAGGAGTTCTCTTGATAGTTTTTACACTACCTTGGTAGGCAGCTGAAAGGCACCACAAAAGTTGTTCTACCTGCTTTCTGGGCTGAGATGGGGAACCGCTGAATTTTGGACTCGGACGGTGAAAAAATGTTCCAAACACACCCCATGCACAACTCCACCGGGGAAGGTGCCAGACAGGAGTTCTCCTGGTAGTTTTTACATTGCTCCGGTAGGCATTTGAAAGGCACCACAAAAGTTGTTCTTCCTGCTTTCTGGGCTGAGATGGGGAACCGCTGAATTTTGGACTCGGCTGGTGACAAAATGTTCCAAACACACCCCCTGCACAACTCCACCGGGGAAGGTGCCAGACAGGAGTTCTCCTGGTAGTTTTTACACTACCTTGGTAGGCATCTGAAAGACACCACAAAAGTTGTTCTACCTGCTTTCTGGGCTGAGATGGGGAACCGCTGAATTTTGGACTCGGCCGGTGACAAAATGTTCCAAACACACCCCATGCACAACTCCACCGGGGAAGGTGCCAGACAGGAGTTCTGTTGGAAGTTTTTACACTACCTTGGTAGGCACCTGAAAGACACCACAAAAGTTGTTTTACCTGCTTTCTGGGCTGAGATGGGGAACCGCTGAATTTTGGACTCGGCTGGTGACAAAATGTTCCAAACACACCCCCTGCACAACTCCACCGGGGAAGGTGCCAGACAGGAGTTCTCTTGATAGTTTTTACACTACCTTGGTAGGCAGCTGAAAGGCACCACAAAAGTTGTTCTACCTGCTTTCTGGGCTGAGATGGGGAATCGCTGAATTTTGGACTCGGCTGGTGACAAAATGTTCCAAAAACACCCCATGCACAATTCCACCGGGGAAGGTGCCAGAAAGGAGTTCTCCTGGTAGTTTTTACACTACCTTGGTAGGCACCTGAAAGACACCACAAAAGTTGTTTTACCTGCTTTCTGGGCTGAGATGGGGAACCGCTGAATTTTGGACTCTGCCGGTGAAAAAATGTTCCAAACACACCCCATGCACAACTCCACCGGGGAAGGTGCGAGACAGGAGTTCTGTTGGAAGTTTTTACATTGCTCCGGTAGGCACCTGAAAGACACCACAAAAGTTGTTTTACCTGCTTTCTGGGCTGAGATGGGGAACCGCTGAATTTTGGACTCGGCCGGTGACAAAATGTTCCAAACACACCCCATGCACAACTCCACCGGGGAAGGTGCCAGACAGGAGTTCTGTTGGAAGTTTTTACACTACCTTGGTAGGCATTTGAAAGGCACCACAAAAGTTGTTCTTCCTGCTTTCTGGGCTGAGATGGGGAACCGCTGAATTTTGGACTCGGCTGGTGACAAAATGTTCCAAACACACCCCCTGCACAACTCCACCGGGGAAGGTGCCAGACAGGAGTTCTCTTGATAGTTTTTACACTACCTTGGTAGGCAGCTGAAAGGCACCACAAAAGTTGTTTTACCTGCTTTCTGGGCTGAGATGGGGAATCGCTGAATTTTGGACTCGGCTGGTGACAAAATGTTCCAAACACACCCCATGCACAATTCCACCGGGGAAGGTGCCAGAAAGGAGTTCTCCTGGTAGTTTTTACACTACCTTGGTAGGCACCTGAAAGACACCACAAAAGTTGTTCTTCCTGCTTTCTGGGCTGAGATGGGGAACCGCTGAATTTTGGACTCGGCTGGTGACAAAATGTTCCAAACACACCCCATGCACAACTCCACCGGGGAAGGTGCCAGACAGGAGTTCTCCTGGTAGTTTTTACATTGCTCCGGTAGGCATCTGAAAGACACCACAAAAGTTGTTCTACCTGCTTTCTGGGCTGAGATGGGGATCCGCTGAATTTTGGACTCGGCTGGTGACAAAATGTTCCAAACACACCCCCTGCACAACTCCACCGGGGAAGGTGCCAGACAAGAGTTCTGTTGGAAGTTTTTACACTACCTTGGTAGGCACCTGAAAGACACCACAAAAGTTGTTCTTCCTGCTTTGTGGGCTGAGATGGGGAACCGCTGAATTTTGGACTCGGCCGGTGACAAAATGTTCCAAACACACCCCATGCACAACTCCACCGGGGAAGGTGCCAGAGAGGAGTTCTCCTGGTAGTTTTTACACTACCTTGGTAGGCATCTGAAAGACACCACAAAAGTTGTTCTACCTGCTTTCTGGGCTGAGATGTGGAACCGCTGAATTTTGGACTCGGCCGGTGAAAAAATGTTCCAAACACACCCCATGCACAACTCCACCAGGGAAGGTGCCAGACAGGAGTTCTGTTGGAAGTTTTTACATTGCTCCGGTAGGCATCAAAAAGACACTACAAAAGTTGTTCTACCTGCTTTCTGGGCTGAGATGGGGAACCGCTGAATTTTGGACTCGGCTGGTGACAAAATGTTCCAAACACACCCCATGCACAACTCCACCGGGGAAGGTGCCAGACAGGAGTTCTCTTGATAGTTTTTACACGACCTTGGTAGGCATCTGAAAGGCACCACAAAAGTTGTTTTACCTGCTTTCTGGGCTGAGATGGGGAATCGCTGAATTTTGGAGTCGGCCGGTGACAAAATGTTCCAAACACACCCCATGCACAACTCCACCGGGGAAGGTGCCAGAAAGGAGTTCTCCTGGTAGTTTTTACACTACCTTGGTAGGCACCTGAAAGACACCACAAAAGTTGTTTTACCTGCTTTCTGGGCTGAGATGGGGAACCGCTGAATTTTGGACTCGGCCGGTGACAAAATGTTCCAAACACACCCCATGCACAACTCCACCGGGGAAGGTGCCAGACAGGAGTTCTCTTAGTAGTTTTTACACTACCTTGGTAGGCAATTGGAAGGCACCACAAAAGTTGTTCTTCCTGCTTTCTGGGCTGAGATGGGGAACCGCTGAATTTTGGACTCGGCTGGTGACAAAATGTTCCAAACACACCCCATGCACAACTCCACCGAGGAAGGTGCCAGACAGGAGTTCTCTTAGTAGTTTTTACACTACCTTGGTAGGCAGCTGAAAGGCACCACAAAAGTTGTTCTACCTGCTTTCTGGGCTGAGATGGGGAACCGCTGAATTTTGGACTCGGACGGTGAAAAAATGTTCCAAACACACCCCATGCACAACTCCACCGGGGAAGGTGCCAGACAGGAGTTCTCCTGGTAGTTTTTACATTGCTCCGGTAGGCATTTGAAAGGCACCACAAAAGTTGTTCTTCCTGCTTTCTGGGCTGAGATGGGGAACCGCTGAATTTTGGAGTCGGCCGGTGAAAAAATGTTCCAAACACACCCCATGCACAACTCCACCGGGGAAGGTGCCAGACAGGAGTTCTGTTGGAAGTTTTTACACTACCTTGGTAGGCATTTGAAAGGCACCACAAAAGTTGTTTTACCTGCTTTCTGGGCTGAGATGGGGAACCGCTGAATTTTGGACTCTGCCGGTGAAAAAATGTTCCAAACACACCCCATGCACAACTCCACCGGGGAAGGTGCGAGACAGGAGTTCTGTTGGAAGTTTTTACATTGCTCCGGTAGGCACCTGAAAGACACCACAAAAGTTGTTTTACCTGCTTTCTGGGCTGAGATGGGGAACCGCTGAATTTTGGACTCGGCCGGTGAAAAAATGTTCCAAACACACCCCATGCACAACTCCACCGGGGAAGGTGCCAGACAGGAGTTCTGTTGGAAGTTTTTACATTGCTCCGGTAGGCACCTGAAAGACACCACAAAAGTTGTTTTACCTGCTTTCTGGGCTGAGATGGGGAACCGCTGAATTTTGGACTCGGCCGGTGACAAAATGTTCCAAACACACCCCCTGCACAACTCCACCGGGGAAGGTGCCAGACAGGAGTTCTCTTAGTAGTTTTTACACTTCCTTGGTAGGCACCTGAAAGACACCACAAAAGTTGTTCTACCTGCTTTCTGGGCTGAGATGGGGAACCGCTGAATTTTGGACTCGGCTGGTGACAAAATGTTCCAAACACACCCCCTGCACAACTCCACCGGGGAAGGTGCCAGACAGGAGTTCTCTTGATAGTTTTTACACTACCTTGGTAGGCATCTGAAAGGCACCACAAAAGTTGTTCTACCTGCTTTCTGGGCTGAGATGGGGAATCGCTGAATTTTGGACTCGGCTGGTGACAAAATGTTCCAAACACACCCCATGCATTATTCCACCGGGGAAGGTGCCAGAAAGGAGTTCTCCTGGTAGTTTTTACACTACCTTGGTAGGCACCTGAAAGACACCACAAAAGTTGTTCTACCTGCTTTCTGGGCTGAGATGGGGAACCGCTGAATTTTGGACTCGGCTGGTGACAAAATGTTCCAAACACACCCCATGCACAACTCCACCGGGGAAGGTGCCAGACAGGAGTTCTCCTGGTAGTTTTTACATTGCTCCGGTAGGCATCAAAAAGACACCACAAAAGTTGTTCTACCTGCTTTCTGGGCTGAGATGGGGATCCGCTGAATTTTGGACTCGGCTGGTGACAAAATGTTCCAAACACACCCCCTGCACAACTCCACCGGGGAAGGTGCCAGACAAGAGTTCTGTTGGAAGTTTTTACACTACCTTGGTAGGCACCTGAAAGACACCACAAAAGTTGTTCTTCCTGCTTTCTGGGCTGAGATGGGGAACCGCTGAATTTTGGAGTCGGCCGGTGACAAAATGTTCCAAACACACCCCATGCACAACTCCACCGGGGAAGGTGCCAGAGAGGAGTTCTCCTGGTAGTTTTTACACTACCTTGGTAGGCATCTGAAAGACACCACAAAAGTTGTTCTACCTGCTTTCTGGGCTGAGATGGGGAACCGCTGAATTTTGGACTCGGACGGTGAAAAAATGTTCCAAACACACCCCCAGCACAACTCCACCGGGGTAGGTGCCAGACAGGAGTTCTGTTGGAAGTTTTTACATTGCTCCGGTAGGCACCTGAAAGACACCACAAACTTGTTCTACCTGCTTTCTGGGCTGAGATGGGGAACCACTAAATTTTGGACTCGGCTGGTGACAAAATGTTCCAAACACACCCCCTGCACAACTCCACCGGGGAAGGTGCCAGAGAGGAGTTCTCCTGGTAGTTTTTACATTGCTCCGGTAGGCATCTGAAAGACACCACAAAAGTTGTTCTACCTGCTTTCTGGGCTGAGATGGGGAACCGCTGAATTTTGGACTTGGCTGGTGACGAAATGTTCCAAACACACCCCCTGCACAACTCCACCGGGGAAGGTGCCAGACAAGAGTTCTGTTGGAAGTTTTTACACTACCTTGGTAGGCACCTGAAAGACACCACAAAAGTTGTTCTACCTGCTTTCTGGGCTGAGATGGGGAACCGCTGAATTTTGGACTCGGCCGGTGACAAAATGTTCCAAACACACCCCCTGCACAACTCCACCGGGGAAGGTGCCAGACAAGAGTTCTCTTGATAGTTTTTACACTACCTTGGTAGGCATCTGAAAGGCACCACAAAAGTTGTTCTACCTGCTTTCTGGGCTGAGATGGGGAATCGCTGAATTTTGGACTCGGCTGGTGACAAAATGTTCCAAACACACCCCATGCACAATTCCACCGGGGAAGGTGCCAGAAAGGAGTTCTCCTGGTAGTTTTTACACTACCTTGGTAGGCACCTGAAAGACACCACAAAAGTTGTTTTACCTGCTTTCTGGGCTGAGATGGGGAACCGCTGAATTTTGGACTCTGCCGGTGAAAAAATGTTCCAAACACACCCCATGCACAACTCCACCGGGGAAGGTGCCAGACAGGAGTTCTCTTAGTAGTTTTTACACTACCATGGTAGGCAGCTGAAAGGCACCACAAAAGTTGTTCTACCTGCTTTCTGGGCTGAGATGGGGAACAGCTGAATTTTGGACTCGGCCGGTGACAAAATGTTCCAAACACACCCCATGCACAACTCCACCGGGGAAGGTGCCAGACAGGACTTCTCCTGGTAGTTTTTACATTGCTCCGGTAGGCATCTGAAAGACACCACAAAAGTTGTTCTACCTGCTTTCTGGGCTGAGATGGGGAACCGCTGAATTTTAGACTTGGCTGGTGACGAAATGTTCCAAACACACCCCCTGCACAACTCCACCGGGGAAGGTGCCAGACAGGAGTTCTCTTAATAGTTTTTACACTACCTTGGTAGGCATCTGAAAGACACCACAAAAGTTGTTCTACCTGCTTTCTGGGCTGAGATGGGGAACAGCTGAATTTTGGACTCGGCTGGTGACAAAATGTTCCAAACACACCCCCTGCACAACTCCACCGGGGAAGGTGCCAGACAGGAGTTCTCTTAGCAGTTTTTACACTACCTTGGTAGGCATCTGAAAGACACCACAAAAGTTGTTCTACCTGCTTTCTGGGCTGAGATGGGGAACCGCTGAATTTTGGACTCGGCCGGTGACAAAATGTTCCAAACACACCCCATGCACAACTCCACCGGGGAAGGTGCCAGACAGGAGTTCTCCTCGTAGTTTTTACACTACCTTGGTACGCATCTGAAAGACACCACAAAAGTTGTTCTACCTGCTTTCTGGGCTGAGATGGGGAACTGCTGAATTTTGGACTTGGCTGGTGACGAAATGTTCCAAACACACCCCATGCACAACTCCACCGGGGAATGTGCCAGACAAGAGTTCTCTTGATAGTTTTTACACTACCTTGGTAGGCAGCTGAAAGGCACCACAAAAGTTGTTCTACCTGCTTTCTGGGCTGAGATGGGGAACAGCTGAATTTTGGACTCGGCTGGTGACAAAATTTTAATAAATACACCCCATGCACAACTCCACCGGGGAAGGTGCCAGGGACGAATTCTGTTGGTAGTTTTTACATTGCTCTGGTAGGCATCAAAAAGACACCACAAAAGTTGTTCTTCCTGCTTTCTGGGCTGAAATGGGGAATCGCTGAATTTTGGACTCGGCCGGTGACAAAATGTTCCAAACACACCCCATGCACAACTCCACCGGGGAAGTTGCCAGGCAGGAGTTCTCTTGGTAGTTTTTACACTACCTTGGTAGGCATTTGAAAGGCACCACAAAAGTTGTTCTACCTGCTTTCTGGGCTGAGATGGGGAACCGCTGAATTTTGGACTCGGCCGGTGAAAAAATGTTCCAGACACACCCCATGCACAACTCCACTAGCGAAGGTTCCAGGGACGAGTTCTGTTGGTAGTTTTTACATTACTCCGGTAGGCATCAAAAGGACACCACAAAAGTTGTTCTTCCTGCTTTCTGGGCTGAGATGGGGAACAGCTGAATTTTGGAGTCGGCTGGTGACAAAATGTTCCAAACACACCCCATGCACAACTCCACCGGGGAAGGTGCCAGAAAGGAGTTCTCCTGGTAGTTTTTACACTACCTTGGTAGGCAGCTGAAAGGCACCACAAAAGTTGTTTTACCTGCTTTCTGGGCTGAGATGGGGAACCGCTGAATTTTGGACTCGGCTGGTGACAAAATTTTAATAAATACACCCCATGCACAACTCCACTAGCGAAGGTGCCAGGGACGAAATCAGTTGGTAGTTTTTACATTGCTCCGGTAGGCAGCAAAAGGACACCACAAAAGTTGTTCTTCCTGCTTTCTGGGCAGAGATGGGGAATCGCTGAATTTTGGACTCGGCCGGTGACAAAATGTTCCAAACACACCCCATGCACAACTCCACTAGGGAAGGTGCCAGGCAGGAGTTATGTTGGTAGTTTTTACACTACCTTGGTAGGCAGCTGAAAGGCACCACAAAAGTTGTTCTACCTGCTTTCTGGGCTGAGATGGGGAACAGCTGAATTTTGGAGTCGGCTGGTGACAAAATGTTCCAAACACACCGCCTGCACAACTCCACCGGGGAAGGTGCCAGACAGGAGTTCTCTTAGTAGTTTTTACACTACCTTGGTAGGCAGCTGAAAGGCACCACAAAAGTTGTTTTACCTGCTTTCTGGGCTGAGATGGGGAACCGCTGAATTTTGGACTCGGCTGGTGACAAAATTTTAATAAATACACCCCATGCACAACTCCACTAGCGAAGGTGCCAGGGACGAATCCTGTTGGTAGTTTTTACATTGCTCCGGTAGGCATCAAAAAGACACCACAAAAGTTGTTCTACCTGCTTTCTGGGATGAGATGGGGAACCGCTGAATTTTGGACTCGGCTGGTGACAAAATGTTCCAAACACACCCTCTGCACAACTCCACCGGGGAAGGTGCCAGACAGGAGTTCTCTTAGTAGTTTTTACACTACATTGGTAGGCAGCTGAAAGGCACCACAAAAGTTGTTCTACCTGCTTTCTGGGCTGAGATGGGGAACCACTGAATTTTGGACTTGGGTGGTGACGAAATGTTCCAAACACACCCCATGCACAACTCCACCGGGGAAGGTCCAGACAAGAGTTCTCTTGATAGTTTTTACACTACCTTGGTAGGCATTTGAAAGGCACCACAAAAGTTGTTCTACCTGCTTTCTGGGCTGAGATGGGGAACCGCTGAATTTTGGACTCGGCTGGTGGCAAAATTTTAATAAATACACCCCATGCACAACTCCACTAGCGAAGGTGCCAGGAAGGAATTCTGTTGGTAGTTTTTACATTGCTCCGGTAGGCATCAAAAAGACACCTCAAAAGTTGTTCTACCTGCTTTCTGGGCTGAGATGGGGAACCGCTGAATTTTGGACTCGGCCGGTGAAAAAATGTTCCAAACACACCCCATGCACAACTCCACCGGGGAAGGTGCCAAGAACGAATTCTGTTGGTAGTTTTTACATTGCTCCGGTAGGCACCTGAAAGACACCACAAAAGTTGTTCTTCCTGCTGTCTGGGATGAGATGGGGAACCGCTGAATTTTGGACTCGGCCGGTGACAAAATGTTCCAAAAACACCCCATGCACAACTCCACCGGGGAAGGTGCCAGAGAGGAGTTCTCCTGGTAGTTTTTACACTACCTTGGTAGGCACCTGAAAGACACCACAAAAGTTTTTTATTCCTGCTTTCTGGGCTGAGACGGGGAACAGCTGAATTTTGGAGTCGGCTGGTGACAAAATGTTCCAAACACACCCCATGCACAACTCCACCGGGGAAGGTGCCAGACAAGAGTTCTCTTGATAGTTTTTACACTACCTTGGTAGGCATTTGAAAGGCACCACAAAAGTTGTTCTACCTGCTTTCTGGGCTGAGATGGGGAACAGCTGAATTTTGGACTCGGCTGGTGACAAAATTTTAATAAATACACCCCATGCACAACTCCACCGGGGAAGGTGCCAGGAAGGAATTCTGTTGGTAGTTTTTACATTGCTCCGGTAGGCATCAAAAAGACACTACAAAAGTTGTTCTACCTGCTTTCTGGGCTGAGATGGGGAACCGCTGAATTTTGGACTCGGCTGGTGACAAAATGTTCCAAACACACCCCATGCACAATTCCACCGGGGAAGGTGCCAGACAGGAGTTCTCTTAATAGTTTTTACACTACCTTGGTAGGCATCTGAAAGACACCACAAAAGTTGTTCTACCTGCTTTCTGGGCTGAGATGGGGAACAGCTGAATTTTGGAGTCGGCTGGTGACAAAATGTTCCAAACACACCCCCTGCACAACTCCACCGGGGAATGTGCCAGACAAGAGTTCTCCTGGTAGTTTTTACACTACCTTGGTAGGTACCTGAAAGACACCACAAAAGTTGTTTTACCTGGATTCTGGGCTGAGATGGGGAACCGCTGAATTTTGGACTGGGCTGGTGACAAAATGTTCCAAACACACCCCATGCACAACTCCACCGGGGAAGGTGCCAGAAAGGAGTTCTCCTGGTAGTTTTTACACTACCTTGGTAGGCAGCTGAAAGACACCACAAAAGTTGTTTTACCTGCTTTCTGGGCTGAGATGGGGAACAGCTGAATTTTGGACTCGGCTGGTGACAAAATGTTCCAAACACACCCCCTGCACAACTCCACCGGGGAAGGTGCCAGACAGGAGTTCTCTTAGTAGTTTTGACACTACCTTGGTAGGCAGCTGAAAGGCACCACAAAAGTTGTTCTACCTGTTTTCTGGGCTGAGATGGGGAACCGCTGAATTTTGGACTTGGCTGGTGACGAAATGTTCCAAACACACCCCCTGCACAACTCCACCGGGGAATGTGCCAGACAAGAGTTCTGTTGGAAGTTTTTACACTACTTTGGTAGGCACCTGAAAGACACCACAAAAGTTGTTTTACCTGCTTTCTGGGCTGAGATGGGGAACCGCTGAATTTTGGACTCGGCCGGTGATAAAATGTTCCAAACACACCCCCTGCACAACTCCACCGGGGAAGGTGCCAGACAGGAGTTCTCTTAGCAGTTTTTACACTACATTGGTAGGCACCTGAAAGACACCACAAAAGTTGTTCTACCTGCTTTCTGGGCTGAGATGGGGAACCGCTGAATTTTGGACTCGGCCGGTGACAAAATGTTCCAAACACACCCCATGCACAACTCCACCGGGGAAGGTGCCAGACAGGAGTTCTCCTCGTAGTTTTTACACTACCTTGGTACGCATCTGAAAGACACCACAAAAGTTGTTCTACCTGCTTTCTGGGCTGAGATGGGGAACCGCTGAATTTTGGACTTGGCTGGTGACGAAATGTTCCAAACACACCCCATGCACAACTCCACCGGGGAATGTGCCAGACAAGAGTTCTCTTGATAGTTTTTACACTACCTTGGTAGGCAGCTGAAAGGCACCACAAAAGTTGTTCTACCTGCTTTCTGGGCTGAGATGGGGAACCGCTGAATTTTGGACTCGGACGGTGAAAAAATGTTCCAAACACACCCCATGCACAACTCCACCGGGGAAGGTGCCAGACAGGAGTTCTCCTGGTAGATTTTACATTGCTCCGGTAGGCACCTGAAAGACACCACAAAAGTTGTTCTACCTGCTTTCTGGGCTGAGATGGGGAACCGCTGAATTTTGGACTCGGCCGGTGAAAAAATGTTCCAAACACACCCCATGCACAACTCCACCGGGGAAGGTGCCAAGAACGAATTCTGTTGGTAGTTTTTACATTGCTCCGGTAGGCACCTGAAAGACACCACAAAAGTTGTTCTTCCTGCTGTCTGGGATGAGATGGGGAACCGCTGAATTTTGGACTCGGCCGGTGACAAAATGTTCCAAACACACCCCATGCACAACTCCACCGGGGAAGGTGCCAGACAAGAGTTCTCTTGATAGTTTTTACACTACCTTGGTAGGCATTTGAAAGGCACCACAAAAGTTGTTCTACCTGCTTTCTGGGCTGAGATGGGGAACAGCTGAATTTTGGACTCGGCTGGTGACAAAATTTTAATAAATACACCCCATGCACAACTCCACTAGCGAAGGTGCCAGGAAGGAATTCTGTTGGTAGTTTTTACATTGCTCCGGTAGGCATCAAAAAGACACTACAAAAGTTGTTCTACCTGCTTTCTGGGCTGAGATGGGGAACCGCTGAATTTTTGAGTCGGACGGTGACAAAATGTTCCAAACACACCCCATGCACAACTCCACCGGGGAAGGTGCCAGACAGGAGTTCTCTTAATAGTTTTTACACTACATTGGTAGGCAGCTGAAAGACACCACAAAAGTTGTTCTACCTGCTTTCTGGGCTGAGATGGGGAACAGCTGAATTTTGGAGTCGGCCGGTGACAAAATGTTCCAAAAACACCCCATGCACAACTCCACCGGGGAAGGTGCCAGAAAGGAGTTCTCCTGGTAGTCTTTACACTACTTTGGTAGGCACCTGAAAGACACCACAAAAGTTTTTTATTCCTGCTTTCTGGGCTGAGATGGGGAACAGCTGAATTTTGGACTCGGCTGGTGACAAAATGTTCCAAACACACCCCATGCACAACTCCACCGGGGAAGGTGCCAGACAAGAGTTCTCTTGATAGTTTTTACACTACCTTGGTAGGCATTTGAAAGACACCACAAAAGTTCTTCTACCTGCTTTCTGGGCTGAGATGGGGAACCGCTGAATTTTGGACTCGGCCGGTGACAAAATTTTAATAAATACACCCCATGCACAACTCCACTAGCGAAGGTGCCAGGAAGGAATTCTGTTGGTAGTTTTTACATTGCTCCGGTAGGCATCAAAAAGACACTACAAAAGTTGTTCTTCCTGCTTTCTGGGCTGAGATGGGGAACCGCTGAATTTTGGACTCGGCTGGTGACAAAATGTTCCAAACACACCCCATGCACAACTCCACCGGGGAAGGTGCCAGACAGGAGTTCTCCTGGTAGTTTTTACATTGCTCCGGTAGGCATCTGAAAGGCACCACAAAAGTTGTTCTACCTGCTTTCTGGGCTGAGATGGGGAACAGCTGAATTTTGGACTCGGCTGGTGACAAAATGTTCCAAACACACCCCATGCACAACTCCACCGGGGAAGGTGCCAGACAGGAGTTCTCTTAGTAGTTTTGACACTACCTTGGTAGGCAGCTGAAAGGCACCACAAAAGTTGTTCTACCTGCTTTCTGGGCTGAGATGGGGAACCGCTGAATTTTGGACTTGGCTGGTGACGAAATGTTCCAAACACACCCCATGCACAACTCCACCGGGGAATGTGCCAGACAAGAGTTCTCTTGATAGTTTTTACACTACCTTGGTAGGCAGCTGAAAGGCACCACAAAAGTTGTTCTACCTGCTTTCTGGGCTGAGATGGGGAACAGCTGAATTTTGGACTCGGCTGGTGACAAAATGTTCCAAACACACCCCATGCACAACTCCACCGGGGAAGGTGCCAGACAGGAGTTCTCCTGGTAGATTTTACATTGCTCCGGTAGGCACCTGAAAGACACCACAAAAGTTGTTCTACCTGCTTTCTGGGCTGAGATGGGGAACCGCTGAATTTTGGACTCGGCCGGTGACAAAATGTTCCAAACACACCCCATGCACAACTCCACCGGGGAAGGTGCCAAGAACGAATTCTGTTGGTAGTTTTTACATTGCTCCGGTAGGCACCTGAAAGACACCACAAAAGTTGTTCTTCCTGCTGTCTGGGATGAGATGGGGAACCGCTGAATTTTGGACTCGGCCGGTGACAAAATGTTCCAAAAACACCCCATGCACAACTCCACCGGGGAAGGTGCCAGAGAGGAGTTCTCCTGGTAGTTTTTACACTACCTTGGTAGGCACCTGAAAGACACCACAAAAGTTTTTTATTCCTGCTTTCTGGGCTGAGATGGGGAACAGCTGAATTTTGGAGTCGGCTGGTGACAAAATGTTCCAAACACACCCCATGCACAACTCCACCGGGGAAGGTGCCAGACAAGAGTTCTCTTGATAGTTTTTACACTACCTTGGTAGGCATTTGAAAGGCACCACAAAAGTTGTTCTACCTGCTTTCTGGGCTGAGATGGGGAACAGCTGAATTTTGGACTCGGCTGGTGACAAAATTTTAATAAATACACCCCATGCACAACTCCACCGGGGAAGGTGCCAGGAAGGAATTCTGTTGGTAGTTTTTACATTGCTCCGGTAGGCATCAAAAAGACACTACAAAAGTTGTTCTACCTGCTTTCTGGGCTGAGATGGGGAACCGCTGAATTTTGGACTCGGCTGGTGACAAAATGTTCCAAACACACCCCATGCACAATTCCACCGGGGAAGGTGCCAGACAGGAGTTCTCTTAATAGTTTTTACACTACCTTGGTAGGCATCTGAAAGACACCACAAAAGTTGTTCTACCTGCTTTCTGGGCTGAGATGGGGAACAGCTGAATTTTGGAGTCGGCTGGTGACAAAATGTTCCAAACACACCCCCTGCACAACTCCACCGGGGAATGTGCCAGACAAGAGTTCTCCTGGTAGTTTTTACACTACCTTGGTAGGTACCTGAAAGACACCACAAAAGTTGTTTTACCTGGATTCTGGGCTGAGATGGGGAACCGCTGAATTTTGGACTGGGCTGGTGACAAAATGTTCCAAACACACCCCATGCACAACTCCACCGGGGAAGGTGCCAGAAAGGAGTTCTCCTGGTAGTTTTTACACTACCTTGGTAGGCAGCTGAAAGACACCACAAAAGTTGTTTTACCTGCTTTCTGGGCTGAGATGGGGAACAGCTGAATTTTGGACTCGGCTGGTGACAAAATGTTCCAAACACACCCCCTGCACAACTCCACCGGGGAAGGTGCCAGACAGGAGTTCTCTTAGTAGTTTTGACACTACCTTGGTAGGCAGCTGAAAGGCACCACAAAAGTTGTTCTACCTGTTTTCTGGGCTGAGATGGGGAACCGCTGAATTTTGGACTTGGCTGGTGACGAAATGTTCCAAACACACCCCCTGCACAACTCCACCGGGGAATGTGCCAGACAAGAGTTCTGTTGGAAGTTTTTACACTACCTTGGTAGGCACCTGAAAGACACCACAAAAGTTGTTTTACCTGCTTTCTGGGCTGAGATGGGGAACCGCTGAATTTTGGACTCGGCCGGTGATAAAATGTTCCAAACACACCCCCTGCACAACTCCACCGGGGAAGGTGCCAGACAGGAGTTCTCTTAGCAGTTTTTACACTACATTGGTAGGCACCTGAAAGACACCACAAAAGTTGTTCTACCTGCTTTCTGGGCTGAGATGGGGAACCGCTGAATTTTGGACTCGGCCGGTGACAAAATGTTCCAAACACACCCCATGCACAACTCCACCGGGGAAGGTGCCAGACAGGAGTTCTCCTCGTAGTTTTTACACTACCTTGGTACGCATCTGAAAGACACCACAAAAGTTGTTCTACCTGCTTTCTGGGCTGAGATGGGGAACCGCTGAATTTTGGACTTGGCTGGTGACGAAATGTTCCAAACACACCCCATGCACAACTCCACCGGGGAATGTGCCAGACAAGAGTTCTCTTGATAGTTTTTACACTACCTTGGTAGGCAGCTGAAAGGCACCACAAAAGTTGTTCTACCTGCTTTCTGGGCTGAGATGGGGAACAGCTGAATTTTGGACTCGGCTGGTGACAAAATGTTCCAAACACACCCCATGCACAACTCCACCGGGGAAGGTGCCAGACAGGAGTTCTCCTGGTAGATTTTACATTGCTCCGGTAGGCACCTGAAAGACACCACAAAAGTTGTTCTACCTGCTTTCTGGGCTGAGATGGGGAACCGCTGAATTTTGGACTCGGCCGGTGAAAAAATGTTCCAAACACACCCCATGCACAACTCCACCGGGGAAGGTGCCAAGAACGAATTCTGTTGGTAGTTTTTACATTGCTCCGGTAGGCACCTGAAAGACACCACAAAAGTTGTTCTTCCTGCTGTCTGGGATGAGATGGGGAACCGCTGAATTTTGGACTCGGCCGGTGACAAAATGTTCCAAACACACCCCATGCACAACTCCACCGGGGAAGGTGCCAGACAAGAGTTCTCTTGATAGTTTTTACACTACCTTGGTAGGCATTTGAAAGGCACCACAAAAGTTGTTCTACCTGCTTTCTGGGCTGAGATGGGGAACAGCTGAATTTTGGACTCGGCTGGTGACAAAATTTTAATAAATACACCCCATGCACAACTCCACTAGCGAAGGTGCCAGGAAGGAATTCTGTTGGTAGTTTTTACATTGCTCCGGTAGGCATCAAAAAGACACTACAAAAGTTGTTCTACCTGCTTTCTGGGCTGAGATGGGGAACCGCTGAATTTTTGAGTCGGACGGTGACAAAATGTTCCAAACACACCCCATGCACAACTCCACCGGGGAAGGTGCCAGACAGGAGTTCTCTTAATAGTTTTTACACTACATTGGTAGGCAGCTGAAAGACACCACAAAAGTTGTTCTACCTGCTTTCTGGGCTGAGATGGGGAACAGCTGAATTTTGGAGTCGGCTGGTGACAAAATGTTCCAAAAACACCCCATGCACAACTCCACCGGGGAAGGTGCCAGAAAGGAGTTCTCCTGGTAGTCTTTACACTACTTTGGTAGGCACCTGAAAGACACCACAAAAGTTTTTTATTCCTGCTTTCTGGGCTGAGATGGGGAACAGCTGAATTTTGGACTCGGCTGGTGACAAAATGTTCCAAACACACCCCATGCACAACTCCACCGGGGAAGGTGCCAGACAAGAGTTCTCTTGATAGTTTTTACACTACCTTGGTAGGCATTTGAAAGACACCACAAAAGTTCTTCTACCTGCTTTCTGGGCTGAGATGGGGAACCGCTGAATTTTGGACTCGGCCGGTGACAAAATTTTAATAAATACACCCCATGCACAACTCCACTAGCGAAGGTGCCAGGAAGGAATTCTGTTGGTAGTTTTTACATTGCTCCGGTAGGCATCAAAAAGACACTACAAAAGTTGTTCTTCCTGCTTTCTGGGCTGAGATGGGGAACCGCTGAATTTTGGACTCGGCTGGTGACAAAATGTTCCAAACACACCCCATGCACAACTCCACCGGGGAAGGTGCCAGACAGGAGTTCTCCTGGTAGTTTTTACATTGCTCCGGTAGGCATCTGAAAGGCACCACAAAAGTTGTTCTACCTGCTTTCTGGGCTGAGATGGGGAACAGCTGAATTTTGGACTCGGCTGGTGACAAAATGTTCCAAATACACCCCCTGCACAACTCCACCGGGGAAGGTGCCAGACAGGAGTTCTCTTAGTAGTTTTGACACTACCTTGGTAGGCAGCTGAAAGGCACCACAAAAGTTGTTCTACCTGCTTTCTGGGCTGAGATGGGGAACAGCTGAATTTTGGAGTCGGCTGGTGACAAAATGTTCCAAACACACCCCCTGCACAACTCCACCGGGGAAGGTGCCAGACAGGAGTTCTCTTAGTAGTTTTTACACTACCTTGGTAGGCAGCTGAAAGGCACCACAAAAGTTGTTCTGCCTGCTTTCTGGGCTGAGATGGGGAACCGCTGAATTTTGGACTCGGCTGGTGACAAAATTTTAATAAATACACCCCATGCACAACTCCACTAGCGAAGGTGCCAAAAAGGAATTCTGTTGGTAGTTTTTACATTGCTCCGGTAGGCACCTGAAAGACACCACAAAAGTTGTTCTTCCTGCTTTCTGGGATGAGATGGGGAACCGCTGAATTTTGGAGTCGGCCGGTGACAAAATGTTCCAAACACACCCCATGCACAACTCCACCGGGGAAGGTGCCAGACAGGAGTTCTCCTGGTAGTTTTTACATTGCTCCGGTAGGCATCTGAAAGGCACCACAAAAGTTGTTCTACCTGCTTTCTGGGCTGAGATGGGGAACCGCTGAATTTTGGACTCGGCTGGTGACAAAATGTTCCAAACACACCCCCTGCACAACTCCACCGGGGAAGGTGCCAGACAAGAGTTCTCCTGGTAGTTTTTACACTACCTTGGTAGGCACCTGAAAGACACCACAAAAGTTGTTCTAGCTGCTTTCTGGGCTGAGATGGGGAACAGCTGAATTTTGGACTCGGCTGGTGACAAAATGTTCCAAACACACCCCCTGCACAACTCCACCAGGGAAGGTGCCAGACAAGAGTTCTCCTGGTAGTTTTTACACTACCTTGGTAGGCACCTGAAAGACACCACAAAAGTAGTTCTACCTGCTTTCTGGGCTGAGATGGGGAGCAGCTGAATTTTGGACTCGGCTGGTGACAAAATGTTCCAAACACACCCCATGCACAACTCCACCGGGGAAGGTGCCAGACAAGAGTTCTCTTGATAGTTTTTACACTACCTTGGTAGGCATTTGAAAGGCACCACAAAAGTTGTTCTACCTGCTTTCTGGGCTGAGATGGGGAACAGCTGAATTTTGGACTCGGCTGGTGACAAAATTTTAATAAATACACCCCATGCACAACTCCACCGGGGAAGGTGCCAGGAAGGAATTCTGTTGGTAGTTTTTACATTGCTCCGGTAGGCATCAAAAAGACACTATAAAAGTTGTTCTACCTGCTTTCTGGGCTGAGATGGGGAACCGCTGAATTTTGGACTCGGCCGGTGACAAAATGTTCCAAACACACCCCATGCACAACTCCACCGGGGAATGTGCCAGGCAGGAGTTCTCTTGGTAGTTTTTACACTACCTTGGTAGGCATCTGAAAGACACCACAAAAGTTGTTCTACCTGCTTTCTGGGCTGAGATGGGGAACCGCTGAATTTTGGAGTCGGCTGGTGACGAAATGTTCCAAAAACACCCCATGCACAACTCCACCGGGGAAGGTGCCATAAAGGAGTTCTCCTGGTAGTTTTTACACTACCTTGGTAGGCACCTGAAAGACACCACAAAAGTTGTTTTACCTGCTTTCTGGGCTGAGATGGGGAACCGCTGAATTTTGGACTCGGCTGGTGACAAAATTTTAATAAATACCCCCTGCACAACTCCACCGGGGAAGGTGCCAGACAAGAGTTCTCTTGATAGTTTTTACACTACCTTGGTAGGCATTTGAAAGGCACCACAAAAGTTGTTCTACCTGCTTTCTGGGCTGAGATGGGGAACCGCTGAATTTTGGACTCGGCTGGTGACAAAATTTTAATAAATACACCCCCTGCACAACTCCACCGGGGAATGTGCCAGACAAGAGTTCTGTTGGAAGTTTTTATACTACCTTGGTAGGCACCTGAAAGACACCACAAAAGTTGTTCTACCTGCTTTCTGGGCTGAGATGGGGAACCGCTGAATTTTGGACTCGGCTGGTGACAAAATGTTCCAAACACACCCCATGCACAACTCCACCGGGGAAGGTGCCAGACAGGAGTTCTCCTGGTAGTTTTTACATTGCTCCGGTAGGCATCTGAAAGACACCACAAAAGTTGTTCTACCTGCTTTCTGGGCTGAGATGGGGAACAGCTGAATTTTGGACTCGGCTGGTGACAAAATGTTCCAAACACACCCCATGCACAACTCCACCGGGGAAGGTGCCAGACAGGAGTTCTCCTGGTAGTTTTTACATTGCTCCAGTAGGCATCTGAAAGACACCACAAAAGTTGTTCTACCTGCTCTCTGGGCTGAGATGGGGAACAGCTGAATTTTGGACTCGGCCGGTGACAAAATGTTCCAAACTCACCCCATGCACAACTCCACCGGGGAAGGTGCCAGACAGGAGTTCTCTTGATAGTTTTTACACTACCTTGGTAGGCAGCTGAAAGGCACCACAAAAGTTGTTCTACCTGCTTTCTGGGCTGAGATGGGGAACAGCTGAATTTTGGACTCGGCTGGTGACAAAATTTTAATAAATACACCCCATGCACAACTCCACCGGGGAAGGTGCCAGGAAGGAATTCTGTTGGTAGTTTTTACATTGCTCCGGTAGGCATCAAAAAGACACTATAAAAGTTGTTCTACCTGCTTTCTGGGCTGAGATGGGGAACCGCTGAATTTTGGACTCGGCCGGTGACAAAATGTTCCAAACACACCCCCTGCACAACTCCACCGGGGAAGGTGCCAGGCAGGAGTTATGTTGGTAGTTTTTACATTGCTCCGGTAGGCATCTGAAAGACACCACAAAAGTTGTTCTACCTGCTTTCTGGGCTGAGATGGGGAACAGCTGAATTTTGGACTCGGCTGGTGACAAAATTTTAATAAATACCCCCTGCACAACTCCACCGGGGAAGGTGCCAGACAAGAGTTCTCTTGATAGTTTTTACACTACCTTGGTAGGCATTTGAAAGGCACCACAAAAGTTGTTCTACCTGCTTTCTGGGCTGAGATGGGGAACCGCTGAATTTTGGAGTCGGCTGGTGAAAAAATGTTCCAAACACACCCCATGCACAACTCCACCGGGGAAGGTGCCAAGAACGAATTCTGTTGGTAGTTTTTACATTGCTCCGGTAGGCACCTGAAAGACACCACAAAAGTTGTTCTTCCTGCTTTCTGGGCTGAGATGGGGAACAGCTGAATTTTGGACTCGGCTGGTGACAAAATTTTAATAAATACACCCCATGCACAACTCCACTAGCGAAGGTGCCAGGAAGGAATTCTGTTGGTAGTTTTTACATTGCTCCGGTAGGCATCAAAAAGACACTACAAAAGTTGTTCTACCTGCTTTCTGGGCTGAGATGGGGAACCGCTGAATTTTTGAGTCGGACGGTGACAAAATGTTCCAAACACACCCCATGCACAACTCCACCGGGGAAGGTGCCAGACAGGAGTTCTCTTAATAGTTTTTACACTACATTGGTAGGCAGCTGAAAGACACCACAAAAGTTGTTCTACCTGCTTTCTGGGCTGAGATGGGGAACAGCTGAATTTTGGAGTCGGCTGGTGACAAAATGTTCCAAAAACACCCCATGCACAACTCCACCGGGGAAGGTGCCAGAAAGGAGTTCTCCTGCTAGTCTTTACACTACTTTGGTAGGCACCTGAAAGACACCACAAAAGTTTTTTATTCCTGCTTTCTGGGCTGAGATGGGGAACAGCTGAATTTTGGACTCGGCTGGTGACAAAATGTTCCAAACACACCCCATGCACAACTCCACCGGGGAAGGTGCCAGACAAGAGTTCTCTTGATAGTTTTTACACTACCTTGGTAGGCATTTGAAAGACACCACAAAAGTTCTTCTACCTGCTTTCTGGGCTGAGATGGGGAACCGCTGAATTTTGGACTCGGCCGGTGACAAAATTTTAATAAATACACCCCATGCACAACTCCACTAGCGAAGGTGCCAGGAAGGAATTCTGTTGGTAGTTTTTACATTGCTCCGGTAGGCATCAAAAAGACACTACAAAAGTTGTTCTTCCTGCTTTCTGGGCTGAGATGGGGAACCGCTGAATTTTGGACTCGGCTGGTGACAAAATGTTCCAAACACACCCCATGCACAACTCCACCGGGGAAGGTGCCAGACAGGAGTTCTCCTGGTAGTTTTTACATTGCTCCGGTAGGCATCTGAAAGGCACCACAAAAGTTGTTCTACCTGCTTTCTGGGCTGAGATGGGGAACAGCTGAATTTTGGACTCGGCTGGTGACAAAATGTTCCAAATACACCCCCTGCACAACTCCACCGGGGAAGGTGCCAGACAGGAGTTCTCTTAGTAGTTTTGACACTACCTTGGTAGGCAGCTGAAAGGCACCACAAAAGTTGTTCTACCTGCTTTCTGGGCTGAGATGGGGAACAGCTGAATTTTGGAGTCGGCTGGTGACAAAATGTTCCAAACACACCCCCTGCACAACTCCACCGGGGAAGGTGCCAGACAGGAGTTCTCTTAGTAGTTTTTACACTACCTTGGTAGGCAGCTGAAAGGCACCACAAAAGTTGTTCTGCCTGCTTTCTGGGCTGAGATGGGGAACCGCTGAATTTTGGACTCGGCTGGTGACAAAATTTTAATAAATACACCCCATGCACAACTCCACTAGCGAAGGTGCCAAAAAGGAATTCTGTTGGTAGTTTTTACATTGCTCCGGTAGGCACCTGAAAGACACCACAAAAGTTGTTCTTCCTGCTTTCTGGGATGAGATGGGGAACCGCTGAATTTTGGAGTCGGCCGGTGACAAAATGTTCCAAACACACCCCATGCACAACTCCACCGGGGAAGGTGCCAGACAGGAGTTCTCCTGGTAGTTTTTACACTACCTTGGTAGGCACCTGAAAGACACCACAAAAGTTGTTCTAGCTGCTTTCTGGGCTGAGATGGGGAACAGCTGAATTTTGGACTCGGCTGGTGACAAAATGTTCCAAACACACCCCCTGCACAACTCCACCAGGGAAGGTGCCAGACAAGAGTTCTCCTGGTAGTTTTTACACTACCTTGGTAGGCACCTGAAAGACACCACAAAAGTAGTTCTACCTGCTTTCTGGGCTGAGATGGGGAGCAGCTGAATTTTGGACTCGGCTGGTGACAAAATGTTCCAAACACACCCCATGCACAACTCCACCGGGGAAGGTGCCAGACAAGAGTTCTCTTGATAGTTTTTACACTACCTTGGTAGGCATTTGAAAGGCACCACAAAAGTTGTTCTACCTGCTTTCTGGGCTGAGATGGGGAACAGCTGAATTTTGGACTCGGCTGGTGACAAAATTTTAATAAATACACCCCCTGCACAACTCCACCGGGGAAGGTGCCAGGAAGGAATTCTGTTGGTAGTTTTTACATTGCTCCGGTAGGCATCAAAAAGACACTATAAAAGTTGTTCTACCTGCTTTCTGGGCTGAGATGGGGAACCGCTGAATTTTGGACTCGGCCGGTGACAAAATGTTCCAAACACACCCCCTGCACAACTCCACCGGGGAAGGTGCCAGGCAGGAGTTATGTTGGTAGTTTTTACATTGCTCCGGTAGGCATCTGAAAGACACCACAAAAGTTGTTCTACCTGCTTTCTGGGCTGAGATGGGGAACAGCTGAATTTTGGACTCGGCTGGTGACAAAATTTTAATAAATACCCCCTGCACAACTCCACCGGGGAAGGTGCCAGACAAGAGTTCTCTTGATAGTTTTTACACTACCTTGGTAGGCATTTGAAAGGCACCACAAAAGTTGTTCTACCTGCTTTCTGGGCTGAGATGGGGAACCGCTGAATTTTGGAGTCGGCTGGTGACAAAATGTTCCAAACACACCCCATGCACAACTCCACCGGGGAAGGTGCCAGACAGGAGTTCCCCTGGTAGTTTTTACATTGCTCCGGTAGGCATCTGAAAGACACCACAAAAGTTGTTCTACCTGCTTTCTGGGCTGAGATGGGGAACAGCTGAATTTTGGACTCGGCTGGTGACAAAATGTTCCAAACACACCCCATGCACAACTCCACCGGGGAATGTGCCAGACAAGAGTTCTGTTGGCAGTTTTTACACTACCTTGGTAGGCATCTGAAAGACACCACAAAAGTTGTTCTACCTGCTTTCTGGGCTGAGATGGGGAACAGCTGAATTTTGGAGTCGGCTGGTGACAAAATGTTCCAAACACACCCCCTGCACAACTCCACCGGGGAATGTGCCAGACAAGAGTTCTCCTGGTAGTTTTTACACTACCTTGGTAGGCACCTGAAAGACACCACAAAAGTTGTTCTACCTGCTTTCTGGGCTGAGATGGGGAACAGCTGAATTTTAGAGTCGGCTGGTGACAAAATGTTCCAAACACACCCCGTGCACAACTCCACCGGGGAAGGTGCCAGACAGGAGTTCTCTTAGTAGTTTTTACACTACCTTGGTAGGCAACTGAAAGACACCACAAAAGTTGTTCTGCCTGCTTTCTGGGCTGAGATGGGGAACAGCTGAATTTTGGACTCGGCTGGTGACAAAATTTTAATAAATACACCCCATGCACAACTCCACTAGCGAAGGTGCCAGGAAGGAATTCTGTTGGTAGTTTTTACATTGCTCCGGTAGGCATCAAAAAGACACCACAAAAGTTGTTCTACCTGCTTTCTGGGCTGAGATGGGGAACCGCTGAATTTTGGACTCGGCTGGTGACAAAATGTTCCAAACACACCCCATGCACAACTCCACCGGGGGAGGTGCCAGACAAGAGTTCTGTTGGAAGTTTTTACACTACCTTGGTAGGCATCTGAAAGACACCACAAAAGTTGTTCTACCTGCTTTCTGGGCTGAGATGGGGAACAGCTGAATTTTGGACTCGGCTGGTGACAAAATTTTAATAAATACACCCCATGCACAACTCCACTAGCGAAGGTGCCAGGAAGGAATTCTGTTGGTAGTTTTTACATTGCTCCGGTAGGCATCAAAAAGACACCACAAAAGTTGTTCTACCTGCTTTCTGGGCTGAGATGGGGAACCGCTGAATTTTGGACTCGGCTGGTGACAAAATGTTCCAAACACACCCCCTGCACAACTCCACCGGGGAAGGTGCCAGAAACGAGTTCTCCTGGTAGTTTTTACATTGCTCCGGTAGGAACCTGAAAGACACCACAAAAGTTGTTCTACCTGCTTTCTGGGCTGAGATGGGGAACAGCTGAATTTTGGACTCGGCTGGTGACAAAATTTTAATAAATACACCCCATGCACAACTCCACTAGCGAAGGTGCCAGGAAGGAATTCTGTTGGTAGTTTTTACATTGCTCCGGTAGGCATCAAAAAGACACCACAAAAGTTGTTCTACCTGCTTTCTGGGCTGAGATGGGGAACAGCTGAATTTTGGAGTCGGCTGGTGACAAAATGTTCCAAACACACCCCCTGCACAACTCCACCGGGGAAGGTGCCACACAGGAGTTCTGTTGGCAGTTTTTACACTACCTTGGTAGGCACCTGAAAGACACCACAAAAGTTGTTCTACCTGCTTTCTGGGCTGAGATGGGGAACCGCTGAATTTTGGACTCGGCTGGTGACAAAATGTTCCAAACACACCCCATGCACAACTCCACCGGGGAAGGTGCCAGACAGGAGTTCTCTTAGTAGTTTTTACACTACCTTGGTAGGCAGCTGAAAGGCACCACAAAAGTTGTTCTACCTGCTTTCTGGGCTGAGATGGGGAACCGCTGAATTTTGGAGTCGGCTGTTGACAAAATGTTCCAAACACACCCCCTGCACAACTCCACCACGGAAGGTGCCAGAAAGGAGTTCTGTTGGTAGTTTTTACACTACCTTGGTAGGCACCTGAAAGACACCACAAAAGTTGTTCTACCTGCTTTCTGGGCTGAGATGGGGAACAGCTGAATTTTAGAGTCGGCTGGTGACAAAATGTTCCAAACACACCCCGTGCACAACTCCACCGGGGAAGGTGCCAGACAGGAGTTCTCTTAGTAGTTTTTACACTACCTTGGTAGGCAGCTGAAAGGCACCACAAAAGTTGTTCTACCTGCTTTCTGGGCTGAGATGGGGAACCGCTGAATTTTGGAGTCGGCTGTTGACAAAATGTTCCAAACACACCCCCTGCACAACTCCACCACGGAAGGTGCCAGAAAGGAGTTCTGTTGGTAGTTTTTACACTACCTTGGTAGGCACCTGAAAGACACCACAAAAGTTGTTCTACCTGCTTTCTGGGCTGAGATGGGGAACAGCTGAATTTTGGACTCGGCTGGTGACAAAATGTTCCAAACACACCCCATGCACAACTCCACCGGGGAAGGTGCCAGACAGGAGTTCTCCTGGTAGTTTTTACATTGCTCCAGTAGGCATCTGAAAGACACCACAAAAGTTGTTCTACCTGCTCTCTGGGCTGAGATGGGGAACAGCTGAATTTTGGACTCGGCCGGTGACAAAATGTTCCAAACTCACCCCATGCACAACTCCACCGGGGAAGGTGCCAGACAGGAGTTCTCTTGATAGTTTTTACACTACCTTGGTAGGCAGCTGAAAGGCACCACAAAAGTTGTTCTACCTGCTTTCTGGGCTGAGATGGGGAACAGCTGAATTTTGGACTCGGCTGGTGACAAAATTTTAATAAATACACCCCATGCACAACTCCACCGGGGAAGGTGCCAGGAAGGAATTCTGTTGGTAGTTTTTACATTGCTCCGGTAGGCATCAAAAAGACACTATAAAAGTTGTTCTACCTGCTTTCTGGGCTGAGATGGGGAACCGCTGAATTTTGGACTCGGCCGGTGACAAAATGTTCCAAACACACCCCCTGCACAACTCCACCGGGGAAGGTGCCAGGCAGGAGTTATGTTGGTAGTTTTTACATTGCTCCGGTAGGCATCTGAAAGACACCACAAAAGTTGTTCTACCTGCTTTCTGGGCTGAGATGGGGAACAGCTGAATTTTGGACTCGGCTGGTGACAAAATTTTAATAAATACCCCCTGCACAACTCCACCGGGGAAGGTGCCAGACAAGAGTTCTCTTGATAGTTTTTACACTACCTTGGTAGGCATTTGAAAGGCACCACAAAAGTTGTTCTACCTGCTTTCTGGGCTGAGATGGGGAACCGCTGAATTTTGGAGTCGGCTGGTGACAAAATGTTCCAAACACACCCCATGCACAACTCCACCGGGGAAGGTGCCAGACAGGAGTTCCCCTGGTAGTTTTTACATTGCTCCGGTAGGCATCTGAAAGACACCACAAAAGTTGTTCTACCTGCTTTCTGGGCTGAGATGGGGAACAGCTGAATTTTGGACTCGGCTGGTGACAAAATGTTCCAAACACACCCCATGCACAACTCCACCGGGGAATGTGCCAGACAAGAGTTCTGTTGGCAGTTTTTACACTACCTTGGTAGGCATCTGAAAGACACCACAAAAGTTGTTCTACCTGCTTTCTGGGCTGAGATGGGGAACAGCTGAATTTTGGAGTCGGCTGGTGACAAAATGTTCCAAACACACCCCCTGCACAACTCCACCGGGGAATGTGCCAGACAAGAGTTCTCCTGGTAGTTTTTACACTACCTTGGTAGGCACCTGAAAGACACCACAAAAGTTGTTCTACCTGCTTTCTGGGCTGAGATGGGGAACAGCTGAATTTTAGAGTCGGCTGGTGACAAAATGTTCCAAACACACCCCGTGCACAACTCCACCGGGGAAGGTGCCAGACAGGAGTTCTCTTAGTAGTTTTTACACTACCTTGGTAGGCAACTGAAAGACACCACAAAAGTTGTTCTGCCTGCTTTCTGGGCTGAGATGGGGAACAGCTGAATTTTGGACTCGGCTGGTGACAAAATTTTAATAAATACACCCCATGCACAACTCCACTAGCGAAGGTGCCAGGAAGGAATTCTGTTGGTAGTTTTTACATTGCTCCGGTAGGCATCAAAAAGACACCACAAAAGTTGTTCTACCTGCTTTCTGGGCTGAGATGGGGAACCGCTGAATTTTGGACTCGGCTGGTGACAAAATGTTCCAAACACACCCCATGCACAACTCCACCGGGGGAGGTGCCAGACAAGAGTTCTGTTGGAAGTTTTTACACTACCTTGGTAGGCATCTGAAAGACACCACAAAAGTTGTTCTACCTGCTTTCTGGGCTGAGATGGGGAACAGCTGAATTTTGGACTCGGCTGGTGACAAAATTTTAATAAATACACCCCATGCACAACTCCACTAGCGAAGGTGCCAGGAAGGAATTCTGTTGGTAGTTTTTACATTGCTCCGGTAGGCATCAAAAAGACACCACAAAAGTTGTTCTACCTGCTTTCTGGGCTGAGATGGGGAACAGCTGAATTTTGGAGTCGGCTGGTGACAAAATGTTCCAAACACACCCCCTGCACAACTCCACCGGGGAAGGTGCCACACAGGAGTTCTGTTGGCAGTTTTTACACTACCTTGGTAGGCACCTGAAAGACACCACAAAAGTTGTTCTACCTGCTTTCTGGGCTGAGATGGGGAACCGCTGAATTTTGGACTCGGCTGGTGACAAAATGTTCCAAACACACCCCATGCACAACTCCACCGGGGAAGGTGCCAGACAGGAGTTCTCTTAGTAGTTTTTACACTACCTTGGTAGGCAGCTGAAAGGCACCACAAAAGTTGTTCTACCTGCTTTCTGGGCTGAGATGGGGAACCGCTGAATTTTGGAGTCGGCTGTTGACAAAATGTTCCAAACACACCCCCTGCACAACTCCACCACGGAAGGTGCCAGAAAGGAGTTCTGTTGGTAGTTTTTACACTACCTTGGTAGGCACCTGAAAGACACCACAAAAGTTGTTCTACCTGCTTTCTGGGCTGAGATGGGGAACAGCTGAATTTTAGAGTCGGCTGGTGACAAAATGTTCCAAACACACCCCGTGCACAACTCCACCGGGGAAGGTGCCAGACAGGAGTTCTCTTAGTAGTTTTTACACTACCTTGGTAGGCAGCTGAAAGGCACCACATAAGTTGTTCTGCCTGCTTTCTGGGCTGAGATGGGGAACAGCTGAATTTTGGACTCGGCTGGTGCACAAAATTTTAATAAATACACCCCATGCACAACTCCACTAGCGAAGGTGCCAGGAAGGAATTCTGTTGGTAGTTTTTACATTGCTCCGGTAGGCATCAAAAAGACACCACAAAAGTTGTTCTACCTGCTTTCTGGGCTGAGATGGGGAACCGCTGAATTTTGGACTCGGCTGGTGACAAAATGTTCCAAACACACCCCATGCACAACTCCACCGGGGAAGGTGCCAGAAACGAGTTCTCCTGGTAGTTTTTACATTGCTCCGGTAGGCACCTGAAAGACACCACAAAAGTTGTTCTACCTGCTTTCTGGGCTGAGATGGGGAACAGCTGAATTTTGGACTCGGCTGGTGACAAAATTTTAATAAATACACCCCATGCACAACTCCACTAGCGAAGGTGCCAGGAAGGAATTCTCTTGGTAGTTTTTACATTGCTCCGGTAGGCATCAAAAAGACACCACAAAAGTTGTTCTACCTGCTTTCTGGGCTGAGATGGGGAACCGCTGAATTTTGGACTCGGCTGGTGACAAAATGTTCCAAACACACCCCATGCACAACTCCACCGGGGAAGGTGCCAGAAACGAGTTCTCCTGGTAGTTTTTACATTGCTCCGGTAGGAACCTGAAAGACACCACAAAAGTTGTTCTACCTGCTTTCTGGGCTGAGATGGGGAACCGCTGAATTTTGGACTCGGCTGGTGACAAAATTTTAATAAATACACCCCATGCACAACTCCACTAGCGAAGGTGCCAGGAAGGAATTCTGTTGGTAGTTTTTACATTGCTCCGGTAGGCATCAAAAAGACACCACAAAAGTTGTTCTACCTGCTTTCTGGGCTGAGATGGGGAACAGCTGAATTTTGGAGTCGGCTGGTGCACAAAATGTTCCAAACACACCCCATGCACAACTCCACCGGGGAAGGTGCCAGACAGGAGTTCTGTTGGTAGTTTTTACACTACCTTGGTAGGCACCTGAAAGACACCACAAAAGTTGTTCTACCTGCTTTCTGGGCTGAGATGGGGAACCGCTGAATTTTGGACTCGGCTGGTGACAAAATGTTCCAAACACACCCCATGCACAACTCCACCGGGGAAGGTGCCAGACAGGAGTTCTCTTAGTAGTTTTTACACTACCTTGGTAGGCAGCTGAAAGGCACCACAAAAGTTGTTCTACCTGCTTTCTGGGCTGAGATGGGGAACAGCTGAATTTTGGAGTCGGCTGGTGACAAAATGTTCCAAACACACCCCGTGCACAACTCCACCGGGGAAGGTGCCAGACAGGAGTTCTCTTAGTAGTTTTTACACTACCTTGGTAGGCAGCTGAAAGGCACCACATAAGTTGTTCTGCCTGCTTTCTGGGCTGAGATGGGGAACAGCTGAATTTTGGACTCGGCTGGTGCACAAAATTTTAATAAATACACCCCATGCACAACTCCACTAGCGAAGGTGCCAGGAAGGAATTCTGTTGGTAGTTTTTACATTGCTCCGGTAGGCATCAAAAAGACACCACAAAAGTTGTTCTACCTGCTTTCTGGGCTGAGATGGGGAACCGCTGAATTTTGGACTCGGCTGGTGACAAAATGTTCCAAACACACCCCATGCACAACTCCACCGGGGAAGGTGCCAGAAACGAGTTCTCCTGGTAGTTTTTACATTGCTCCGGTAGGCACCTGAAAGACACCACAAAAGTTGTTCTACCTGCTTTCTGGGCTGAGATGGGGAACAGCTGAATTTTGGACTCGGCTGGTGACAAAATTTTAATAAATACACCCCATGCACAACTCCACTAGCGAAGGTGCCAGGAAGGAATTCTGTTGGTAGTTTTTACATTGCTCCGGTAGGCATCAAAAAGACACCACAAAAGTTGTTCTACCTGCTTTCTGGGCTGAGATGGGGAACAGCTGAATTTTGGAGTCGGCTGGTGACAAAATGTTCCAAACACACCCCATGCACAACTCCACCGGGGAAGGTGCCACACAGGAGTTCTGTTGGTAGTTTTTACACTACCTTGGTAGGCACCTGAAAGACACCACAAAAGTTGTTCTACCTGCTTTCTGGGCTGAGATGGGGAACCGCTGAATTTTGGACTCGGCTGGTGACAAAATGTTCCAAACACACCCCATGCACAACTCCACCGGTGAAGGTGCCAGACAAGAGTTCTCTTAGTAGTTTTTACACTACCTTGGTAGGCAGCTGAAAGACACCACAAAAGTTGTTCTACCTGCTTTCTGGGCTGAGATGGGGAACCGCTGAATTTTGGAGTCGGCTGGTGACAAAATGTTCCAAACACACCCCCTGCACAACTCCACCACGGAAGGTGCCAGAAAGGAGTTCAATTGATAGTTTTTACACTACCTTGGTAGGCACCTGAAAGACACCACAAAAGTTGTTTTACCTGCTTTCTGGGCTGAGATGGGGAACAGCTGAATTTTGGACTCGGCTGGTGACGAAATGTTCCAAACACACCCCATGCACAACTCCACCAGGGAAGGTCCAGACAAGAGTTCTCCTGGTAGTTTTTACACTACCTTGGTAGGCACCTGAAAGACACCACAAAAGTTCTTCTACCTGCTTTCTGGGCTGAGATGGGGAACAGCTGAATTTTGGACTCGGCTGGTGACAAAATTTTAATAAATACACCCCATGCACAACTCCACTAGCGAAGGTGCCAGGAAGGAATTCTATTGGTAGTTTTTACATTGCTCCGGTAGGCATCAAAAAGACACCACAAAAGTTGTTCTACCTGCTTTCTGGGCTGAGATGGGGAACCGCTGAATTTTGGAGTCGGCTGGTGACAAAATGTTCCAAACACACCCCATGCACAACTCCACCGGGGAAGGTGCCAGACAGGAGTTCTCCTGGTAGTTTTTACATTGCTCCGGTAGGCATCTGAAAGACACCACAAAAGTTGTTCTACCTGCTTTCTGGGCTGAGATGGGGAACCGCTGAATTTTGGACGCGGCTGGTGACAAAATGTTCCAAACACACCCCCTGCACAACTCCACCGGGGAAGGTGCCAGACAGGAGTTCTCCTGGTAGTTTTTACATTGCTCCGGTAGGAACCTGAAAGACACCACAAAAGTTGTTCTACCTGCTTTCTGGGCTGAGATGGGGAACAGCTGAATTTTGGACTCGGCTGGTGACAAAATTTTAATAAATACACCCCATGCACAACTCCACTAGCGAAGGTGCCAGGAAGGAATTCTGTTGGTAGTTTTTACATTGCTCCGGTAGGCATCAAAAAGACACCACAAAAGTTGTTCTACCTGCTTTCTGGGCTGAGATGGGGAACAGCTGAATTTTGGAGTCGGCTGGTGACAAAATGTTCCAAACACACCCCCTGCACAACTCCACCGGGGAAGGTGCCACACAGGAGTTCTGTTGGTAGTTTTTACACTACCTTGGTAGGCACCTGAAAGACACCACAAAAGTTGTTCTACCTGCTTTCTGGGCTGAGATGGGGAACCGCTGAATTTTGGACTCGGCTGGTGACAAAATGTTCCAAACACACCCCATGCACAACTCCACCGGTGAAGGTGCCAGACAAGAGTTCTCTTAGTAGTTTTTACACTACCTTGGTAGGCAGCTGAAAGACACCACAAAAGTTGTTCTACCTGCTTTCTGGGCTGAGATGGGGAACCGCTGAATTTTGGAGTCGGCTGTTGACAAAATGTTCCAAACACACCCCCTGCACAACTCCACCACGGAAGGCGCCAGAAAGGAGTTCTGTTGGTAGTTTTTACACTACCTTGGTAGGCAGCTGAAAGACACCACAAAAGTTGTTCTACCTGCTTTCTGGGCTGAGATGGGGAACAGCTGAATTTTAGAGTCGGCTGGTGACAAAATGTTCCAAACACACCCCGTGCACAACTCCACCGGGGAAGGTGCCAGACAGGAGTTCTCTTAGTAGTTTTTACACTACCTTGGTAGGCAGCTGAAAGCCACCACATAAGTTGTTCTGCCTGCTTTCTGGGCTGAGATGGGGAACAGCTGAATTTTGGACTCGGCTGGTGCACAAAATTTTAATAAATACACCCCATGCACAACTCCACTAGCGAAGGTGCCAGGAAGGAATTCTGTTGGTAGTTTTTACATTGCTCCGGTAGGCATCAAAAAGACACCACAAAAGTTGTTCTACCTGCTTTCTGGGCTGAGATGGGGAACCGCTGAATTTTGGACTCGGCTGGTGACAAAATGTTCCAAACACACCCCATGCACAACTCCACCGGGGAAGGTGCCAGAAACGAGTTCTCCTGGTAGTTTTTACATTGCTCCGGTAGGCACCTGAAAGACACCACAAAAGTTGTTCTACCTGCTTTCTGGGCTGAGATGGGGAACAGCTGAATTTTGGACTCGGCTGGTGACAAAATTTTAATAAATACACCCCATGCACAACTCCACTAGCGAAGGTGCCAGGAAGGAATTCTGTTGGTAGTTTTTACATTGCTCCGGTAGGCATCAAAAAGACACCACAAAAGTTGTTCTACCTGCTTTCTGGGCTGAGATGGGGAACCGCTGAATTTTGGACTCGGCTGGTGACAAAATGTTCCAAACACACCCCATGCACAACTCCACCGGGGAAGGTGCCACACAGGAGTTCTGTTGGTAGTTTTTACACTACCTTGGTAGGCACCTGAAAGACACCACAAAAGTTGTTCTACCTGCTTTCTGGGCTGAGATGGGGAACCGCTGAATTTTGGACTCGGCTGGTGACAAAATGTTCCAAACACACCCCATGCACAACTCCACCGGTGAAGGTGCCAGACAAGAGTTCTCTTAGTAGTTTTTACACTACCTTGGTAGGCAGCTGAAAGACACCACAAAAGTTGTTCTACCTGCTTTCTGGGCTGAGATGGGGAACCGCTGAATTTTGGAGTCGGCTGGTGACAAAATGTTCCAAACACACCCCCTGCACAACTCCACCACGGAAGGTGCCAGAAAGGAGTTCAATTGATAGTTTTTACACTACCTTGGTAGGCACCTGAAAGACACCACAAAAGTTGTTTTACCTGCTTTCTGGGCTGAGATGGGGAACAGCTGAATTTTGGACTCGGCTGGTGACAAAATGTTCCAAACACACCCCATGCACAACTCCACCAGGGAAGGTCCAGACAAGAGTTCTCCTGGTAGTTTTTACACTACCTTGGTAGGCACCTGAAAGACACCACAAAAGTTGTTCTACCTGCTTTCTGGGCTGAGATGGGGAACAGCTGAATTTTGGACTCGGCTGGTGACAAAATTTTAATAAATACACCCCATGCACAACTCCACTAGCGAAGGTGCCAGGAAGGAATTCTATTGGTAGTTTTTACATTGCTCCGGTAGGCATCAAAAAGACACCACAAAAGTTGTTCTACCTGCTTTCTGGGCTGAGATGGGGAACCGCTGAATTTTGGAGTCGGCTGGTGACAAAATGTTCCAAACACACCCCATGCACAACTCCACCGGGGAAGGTTCCAGACAGGAGTTCTCCTGGTAGTTTTTACATTGCTCCGGTAGGCATCTGAAAGACACCACAAAAGTTGTTCTACCTGCTTTCTGGGCTGAGATGGGGAACAGCTGAATTTTGGACTCGGCTGGTGACAAAATGTTCCAAACACACCCCATGCACAACTCCACCGGGGAATGTGCCAGACAAGAGTTCTGTTGGCAGTTTTTACACTACCTTGGTAGGCATCTGAAAGACACCACAAAAGTTGTTCTACCTGCTTTCTGGGCTGAGATGGGGAACAGCTGAATTTTGGAGTCGGCTGGTGACAAAATGTTCCAAACACACCCCCTGCACAACTCCACCGGGGAATGTGCCAGACAAGAGTTCTCCTGGTAGTTTTTACACTACCTTGGTAGGCACCTGAAAGACACCACAAAAGTTGTTCTACCTGCTTTCTGGGCTGAGATGGGGAACAGCTGAATTTTAGAGTCGGCTGGTGACAAAATGTTCCAAACACACCCCGTGCACAACTCCACCGGGGAAGGTGCCAGACAGGAGTTCTCTTAGTAGTTTTTACACTACCTTGGTAGGCAGCTGAAAGACACCACAAAAGTTGTTCTACCTGCTTTCTGGGCTGAGATGGGGAACAGCTGAATTTTGGACTCGGCTGGTGACAAAATTTTAATAAATACACCCCATGCACAACTCCACTAGCGAAGGTGCCAGGAAGGAATTCTGTTGGTAGTTTTTACATTGCTCCGGTAGGCATCAAAAAGACACCACAAAAGTTGTTCTACCTGCTTTCTGGGCTGAGATGGGGAACCGCTGAATTTTGGACTCGGCTGGTGACAGAATGTTCCAAACACACCCCATGCACAACTCCACCGGGGAAGGTGCCAGACAGGAGTTCTCTTAGTAGTTTTTACACTACATTGGTAGGCAGCTGAAAGGCACCACAAAAGTTGTTCTACCTGCTTTCTGGGCTGAGATGGGGAACAGCTGAATTTTGGACTCGGCTGGTGACAAAATTTTAATAAATACACCCCATGCACAACTCCACTAGCGAAGGTGCCAGGAAGGAATTCTGTTGGTAGTTTTTACATTGCTCCGGTAGGCATCAAAAAGACACCACAAAAGTTGTTCTACCTGCTTTCTGGGCTGAGATGGGGAACAGCTGAATTTTGGAGTCGGCTGGTGACAAAATGTTCCAAACACACCCCCTGCACAACTCCACCGGGGAAGGTGCCACACAGGAGTTCTGTTGGTAGTTTTTACACTACCTTGGCAGGCACCTGAAAGACACCACAAAAGTTGTTCTACCTGCTTTCTGGGCTGAGATGGGGAACCGCTGAATTTTGGACTCGGCTGGTGACAAAATGTTCCAAACACACCCCATGCACAACTCCACCGGTGAAGGTGCCAGACAAGAGTTCTCTTAGTAGTTTTTACACTACCTTGGTAGGCAGCTGAAAGACACCACAAAAGTTGTTCTACCTGCTTTCTGGGCTGAGATGGGGAACCGCTGAATTTTGGAGTCGGCTGGTGACAAAATGTTCCAAACACACCCCCTGCACAACTCCACCACGGAAGGTGCCAGAAAGGAGTTCTGTTGGTAGTTTTTACACTACCTTGGTAGGCAGCTGAAAGGCACCACAAAAGTTGTTCTACCTGCTTTCTGGGCTGAGATGGGGAACAGCTGAATTTTAGAGTCGGCTGGTGACAAAATGTTCCAAACACACCCCGTGCACAACTCCACCGGGGAAGGTGCCAGACAGGAGTTCTCTTAGTAGTTTTTACACTACCTTGGTAGGCAGCTGAAAGGCACCACATAAGTTGTTCTGCCTGCTTTCTGGGCTGAGATGGGGAACAGCTGAATTTTGGACTCGGCTGGTGCACAAAATTTTAATAAATACACCCCATGCACAACTCCACTAGCGAAGGTGCCAGGAAGGAATTCTGTTGGTAGTTTTTACATTGCTCCGGTAGGCATCAAAAAGACACCACAAAAGTTGTTCTACCTGATCTCTGGGCTGAGATGGGGAACAGCTGAATTTTGGAGTCGGCTGGTGACAAAATGTTCCAAACACACCCCATGCACAACTCCACCGGGGAAGGTGCGAGACAGGAGTTCTGTTGGAAGTTTTTACATTGCTCCGGTAGGCATCTGAAAGACACCACAAAAGTTGTTCTACCTGCTTTCTGGGCTGAGATGGGGAACCGCTGAATTTTGGACGCGGCTGGTGACAAAATGTTCCAAACACACCCCCTGCACAACTCCACCGGGGAAGGTGCCAGACAGGAGTTCTCCTGGTAGTTTTTACATTGCTCCGGTAGGAACCTGAAAGACACCACAAAAGTTGTTCTACCTGCTTTCTGGGCTGAGATGGGGAACAGCTGAATTTTGGACTCGGCTGGTGACAAAATTTTAATAAATACACCCCATGCACAACTCCACTAGCGAAGGTGCCAGGAAGGAATTCTGTTGGTAGTTTTTACATTGCTCCAGTAGGCATCAAAAAGACACCACAAAAGTTGTTCTACCTGCTTTCTGGGCTGAGATGGGGAACAGCTGAATTTTGGAGTCGGCTGGTGACAAAATGTTCCAAACACACCCCCTGCACAACTCCACCGGGGAAGGTGCCACACAGGAGTTCTGTTGGTAGTTTTTACACTACCTTGGTAGGCACCTGAAAGACACCACAAAAGTTGTTCTACCTGCTTTCTGGGCTGAGATGGGGAACCGCTGAATTTTGGACTCGGCTGGTGACAAAATGTTCCAAACACACCCCATGCACAACTCCACCGGTGAAGGTGCCAGACAAGAGTTCTCTTAGTAGTTTTTACACTACCTTGGTAGGCAGCTGAAAGACACCACAAAAGTTGTTCTACCTGCTTTCTGGGCTGAGATGGGGAACCGCTGAATTTTGGAGTCGGCTGTTGACAAAATGTTCCAAACACACCCCCTGCACAACTCCACCACGGAAGGTGCCAGAAAGGAGTTCTGTTGGTAGTTTTTACACTACCTTGGTAGGCACCTGAAAGACACCACAAAAGTTGTTCTACCTGCTTTCTGGGCTGAGATGGGGAACAGCTGAATTTTAGAGTCGGCTGGTGACAAAATGTTCCAAACACACCCCGTGCACAACTCCACCGGGGAAGGTGCCAGACAGGAGTTCTCTTAGTAGTTTTTACACTACCTTGGTAGGCAGCTGAAAGCCACCACATAAGTTGTTCTGCCTGCTTTCTGGGCTGAGATGGGGAACAGCTGAATTTTGGACTCGGCTGGTGCACAAAATTTTAATAAATACACCCCATGCACAACTCCACTAGCGAAGGTGCCAGGAAGGAATTCTGTTGGTAGTTTTTACATTGCTCCGGTAGGCATCAAAAAGACACCACAAAAGTTGTTCTACCTGCTTTCTGGGCTGAGATGGGGAACCGCTGAATTTTGGACTCGGCTGGTGACAAAATGTTCCAAACACACCCCATGCACAACTCCACCGGGGAAGGTGCCAGAAACGAGTTCTCCTGGTAGTTTTTACATTGCTCCGGTAGGCACCTGAAAGACACCACAAAAGTTGTTCTACCTGCTTTCTGGGCTGAGATGGGGAACAGCTGAATTTTGGACTCGGCTGGTGACAAAATTTTAATAAATACACCCCATGCACAACTCCACTAGCGAAGGTGCCAGGAAGGAATTCTGTTGGTAGTTTTTACATTGCTCCGGTAGGCATCAAAAAGACACCACAAAAGTTGTTCTACCTGCTTTCTGGGCTGAGATGGGGAACCGCTGAATTTTGGACTCGGCTGGTGACAAAATGTTCCAAACACACCCCATGCACAACTCCACCGGGGAAGGTGCCAGAAACGAGTTCTCCTGGTAGTTTTTACATTGCTCCGGTAGGAACCTGAAAGACACCACAAAAGTTGTTCTACCTGCTTTCTGGGCTGAGATGGGGAACAGCTGAATTTTGGACTCGGCTGGTGACAAAATTTTAATAAATACACCCCATGCACAACTCCACTAGCGAAGGTGCCAGGAAGGAATTCTGTTGGTAGTTTTTACATTGCTCCGGTAGGCATCAAAAAGACACCACAAAAGTTGTTCTACCTGCTTTCTGGGCTGAGATGGGGAACAGCTGAATTTTGGAGTCGGCTGGTGACAAAATGTTCCAAACACACCCCATGCACAACTCCACCGGGGAAGGTGCCACACAGGAGTTCTGTTGGTAGTTTTTACACTACCTTGGTAGGCACCTGAAAGACACCACAAAAGTTGTTCTACCTGCTTTCTGGGCTGAGATGGGGAACCGCTGAATTTTGGACTCGGCTGGTGACGAAATGTTCCAAACACACCCCATGCACAACTCCACCGGTGAAGGTGCCAGACAAGAGTTCTCTTAGTAGTTTTTACACTACCTTGGTAGGCAGCTGAAAGACACCACAAAAGTTGTTCTACCTGCTTTCTGGGCTGAGATGGGGAACCGCTGAATTTTGGAGTCGGCTGTTGACAAAATGTTCCAAACACACCCCCTGCACAACTCCACCACGGAAGGTGCCAGAAAGGAGTTCTGTTGGTAGTTTTTACACTACCTTGGTAGGCACCTGAAAGACACCACAAAAGTTGTTCTACCTGCTTTCTGGGCTGAGATGGGGAACAGCTGAATTTTAGAGTCGGCTGGTGACAAAATGTTCCAAACACACCCCGTGCACAACTCCACCGGGGAAGGTGCCAGACAGGAGTTCTCTTAGTAGTTTTTACACTACCTTGGTAGGCAGCTGAAAGCCACCACATAAGTTGTTCTGCCTGCTTTCTGGGCTGAGATGGGGAACAGCTGAATTTTGGACTCGGCTGGTGCACAAAATTTTAATAAATACACCCCATGCACAACTCCACTAGCGAAGGTGCCAGGAAGGAATTCTGTTGGTAGTTTTTACATTGCTCCGGTAGGCATCAAAAAGACACCACAAAAGTTGTTCTACCTGCTTTCTGGGCTGAGATGGGGAACCGCTGAATTTTGGACTCGGCTGGTGACAAAATGTTCCAAACACACCCCATGCACAACTCCACCGGGGAAGGTGCCAGAAACGAGTTCTCCTGGTAGTTTTTACATTGCTCCGGTAGGCACCTGAAAGACACCACAAAAGTTGTTCTACCTGCTTTCTGGGCTGAGATGGGGAACAGCTGAATTTTGGACTCGGCTGGTGACAAAATTTTAATAAATACACCCCATGCACAACTCCACTAGCGAAGGTGCCAGGAAGGAATTCTGTTGGTAGTTTTTACATTGCTCCGGTAGGCATCAAAAAGACACCACAAAAGTTGTTCTACCTGCTTTCTGGGCTGAGATGGGGAACCGCTGAATTTTGGACTCGGCTGGTGACAAAATGTTCCAAACACACCCCATGCACAACTCCACCGGGGAAGGTGCCAGAAACGAGTTCTCCTGGTAGTTTTTACATTGCTCCGGTAGGAACCTGAAAGACACCACAAAAGTTGTTCTACCTGCTTTCTGGGCTGAGATGGGGAACCGCTGAATTTTGGACTCGGCTGGTGACAAAATTTTAATAAATACACCCCATGCACAACTCCACTAGCGAAGGTGCCAGGAAGGAATTCTGTTGGTAGTTTTTACATTGCTCCGGTAGGCATCAAAAAGACACCACAAAAGTTGTTCTACCTGCTTTCTGGGCTGAGATGGGGAACAGCTGAATTTTGGAGTCGGCTGGTGACAAAATGTTCCAAACACACCCCATGCACAACTCCACCGGGGAAGGTGCCACACAGGAGTTCTGTTGGTAGTTTTTACACTACCTTGGTAGGCACCTGAAAGACACCACAAAAGTTGTTCTACCTGCTTTCTGGGCTGAGATGGGGAACCGCTGAATTTTGGACTCGGCTGGTGACAAAATGTTCCAAACACACCCCATGCACAACTCCACCGGTGAAGGTGCCAGACAAGAGTTCTCTTAGTAGTTTTTACACTACCTTGGTAGGCAGCTGAAAGACACCACAAAAGTTGTTCTACCTGCTTTCTGGGCTGAGATGGGGAACCGCTGAATTTTGGAGTCGGCTGGTGACAAAATGTTCCAAACACACCCCCTGCACAACTCCACCACGGAAGGTGCCAGAAAGGAGTTCAATTGATAGTTTTTACACTACCTTGGTAGGCACCTGAAAGACACCACAAAAGTTGTTCTACCTGCTTTCTGGGCTGAGATGGGGAACAGCTGAATTTTGGACTCGGCTGGTGACGAAATGTTCCAAACACACCCCATGCACAACTCCACCAGGGAAGGTCCAGACAAGAGATCTCCTGGTAGTTTTTACACTACCTTGGTAGGCACCTGAAAGACACCACAAAAGTTGTTCTACCTGCTTTCTGGGCTGAGATGGGGAACAGCTGAATTTTGGACTCGGCTGGTGACAAAATTTTAATAAATACACCCCATGCACAACTCCACTAGCGAAGGTGCCAGGAAGGAATTCTGTTGGTAGTTTTTACATTGCTCCGGTAGGCATCAAAAAGACACCACAAAAGTTGTTCTACCTGCTTTCTGGGCTGAGATGGGGAACAGCTGAATTTTGGAGTCGGCTGGTGACAAAATGTTCCAAACACACCCCATGCACAACTCCACCGGGGAAGGTGCCACACAGGAGTTCTGTTGGTAGTTTTTACACTACCTTGGTAGGCACCTGAAAGACACCACAAAAGTTGTTCTACCTGCTTTCTGGGCTGAGATGGGGAACCGCTGAATTTTGGACTCGGCTGGTGACAAAATGTTCCAAACACACCCCATGCACAACTCCACCGGGGAATGTGCCAGACAAGAGTTCTCTTAGTAGTTTTTACACTACCTTGGTAGGCAGCTGAAAGACACCACAAAAGTTGTTCTACCTGCTTTCTGGGCTGAGATGGGGAACCGCTGAATTTTGGAGTCGGCTGGTGACAAAATGTTCCAAACACACCCCCTGCACAACTCCACCACGGAAGGTGCCAGAAAGGAGTTCAATTGATAGTTTTTACACTACCTTGGTAGGCACCTGAAAGACACCACAAAAGTTGTTTTACCTGCTTTCTGGGCTGAGATGGGGAACAGCTGAATTTTGGACTCGGCTGGTGACGAAATGTTCCAAACACACCCCATGCACAACTCCACCAGGGAAGGTCCAGACAAGAGTTCTCCTGGTAGTTTTTACACTACCTTGGTAGGCACCTGAAAGACACCACAAAAGTTGTTCTACCTGCTTTCTGGGCTGAGATGGGGAACAGCTGAATTTTGGACTCGGCTGGTGACAAAATTTTAATAAATACACCCCATGCACAACTCCACTAGCGAAGGTGCCAGGAAGGAATTCTATTGGTAGTTTTTACATTGCTCCGGTAGGCATCAAAAAGACACCACAAAAGTTGTTCTACCTGCTTTCTGGGCTGAGATGGGGAACCGCTGAATTTTGGAGTCGGCTGGTGACAAAATGTTCCAAACACACCCCATGCACAACTCCACCGGGGAAGGTGCCAGACAGGAGTTCTCCTGGTAGTTTTTACATTGCTCCGGTAGGCATCTGAAAGACACCACAAAAGTTGTTCTACCTGCTTTCTGGGCTGAGATGGGGAACAGCTGAATTTTGGACTCGGCCGGTGACAAAATGTTCCAAACACACCCCATGCACAACTCCACCGGGGAATGTGCCAGACAAGAGTTCTGTTGGCAGTTTTTACACTACCTTGGTAGGCATCTGAAAGACACCACAAAAGTTGTTCTACCTGCTTTCTGGGCTGAGATGGGGAACAGCTGAATTTTGGAGTCGGCTGGTGACAAAATGTTCCAAACACACCCCCTGCACAACTCCACCGGGGAATGTGCCAGACAGGAGTTCTCCTGGTAGTTTTTACACTACCTTGGTAGGCACCTGAAAGACACCACAAAAGTTGTTCTACCTGCTTTCTGGGCTGAGATGGGGAACAGCTGAATTTTAGAGTCGGCTGGTGACAAAATGTTCCAAACACACCCCGTGCACAACTCCACCGGGGAAGGTGCCAGACAGGAGTTCTCTTAGTAGTTTTTACACTACCTTGGTAGGCAGCTGAAAGACACCACAAAAGTTGTTCTACCTGCTTTCTGGGCTGAGATGGGGAACAGCTGAATTTTGGACTCGGCTGGTGACAAAATTTTAATAAATACACCCCATGCACAACTCCACTAGCGAAGGTGCCAGGAAGGAATTCTGTTGGTAGTTTTTACATTGCTCCGGTAGGCATCAAAAAGACACCACAAAAGTTGTTCTACCTGCTTTCTGGGCTGAGATGGGGAACCGCTGAATTTTGGACTCGGCTGGTGACAGAATGTTCCAAACACACCCCATGCACAACTCCACCGGGGAAGGTGCCAGACAGGAGTTCTCTTAGTAGTTTTTACACTACATTGGTAGGCAGCTGAAAGGCACCACAAAAGTTGTTCTACCTGCTTTCTGGGCTGAGATGGGGAACAGCTGAATTTTGGACTCGGCTGGTGACAAAATGTTCCAAACACACCCCATGCACAACTCCACCGGGGAAGGTGCCAGAAACGAGTTCTCCTGGTAGTTTTTACATTGCTCCGGTAGGAACCTGAAAGACACCACAAAAGTTGTTCTACCTGCTTTCTGGGCTGAGATGGGGAACCGCTGAATTTTGGACTCGGCTGGTGACAAAATTTTAATAAATACACCCCATGCACAACTCCACTAGCGAAGGTGCCAGGAAGGAATTCTGTTGGTAGTTTTTACATTGCTCCGGTAGGCATCAAAAAGACACCACAAAAGTTGTTCTACCTGCTTTCTGGGCTGAGATGGGGAACAGCTGAATTTTGGAGTCGGCTGGTGACAAAATGTTCCAAACACACCCCATGCACAACTCCACCGGGGAAGGTGCCACACAGGAGTTCTGTTGGTAGTTTTTACACTACCTTGGTAGGCACCTGAAAGACACCACAAAAGTTGTTCTACCTGCTTTCTGGGCTGAGATGGGGAACCGCTGAATTTTGGACTCGGCTGGTGACAAAATGTTCCAAACACACCCCATGCACAACTCCACCGGTGAAGGTGCCAGACAAGAGTTCTCTTAGTAGTTTTTACACTACCTTGGTAGGCATCTGAAAGACACCACAAAAGTTGTTCTACCTGCTTTCTGGGCTGAGATGGGGAACCGCTGAATTTTGGAGTCGGCTGGTGACAAAATGTTCCAAACACACCCCCTGCACAACTCCACCACGGAAGGTGCCAGAAAGGAGTTCAATTGATAGTTTTTACACTACCTTGGTAGGCACCTGAAAGACACCACAAAAGTTGTTCTACCTGCTTTCTGGGCTGAGATGGGGAACAGCTGAATTTTGGACTCGGCTGGTGACGAAATGTTCCAAACACACCCCATGCACAACTCCACCAGGGAAGGTCCAGACAAGAGTTCTCCTGGTAGTTTTTACACTACCTTGGTAGGCACCTGAAAGACACCACAAAAGTTGTTCTACCTGCTTTCTGGGCTGAGATGGGGAACAGCTGAATTTTGGACTCGGCTGGTGACAAAATTTTAATAAATACACCCCATGCACAACTCCACTAGCGAAGGTGCCAGGAAGGAATTCTATTGGTAGTTTTTACATTGCTCCGGTAGGCATCTGAAAGACACCACAAAAGTTGTTCTACCTGCTTTCTGGGCTGAGATGGGGAACCGCTGAATTTTGGACTCGGCTGGTGACAAAATGTTCCAAACACACCCCATGCACAACTCCACCGGGGAAGGTGCCAGACAGGAGTTCTCCTGGTAGTTTTTACATTGCTCCGGTAGGCATCTGAAAGACACCACAAAAGTTGTTCTACCTGCTTTCTGGGCTGAGATGGGGAACAGCTGAATTTTGGAGTCGGCTGGTGACAAAATGTTCCAAACACACCCCATGCACAACTCCACCGGGGAAGGTGCCACACAGGAGTTCTGTTGGTAGTTTTTACACTACCTTGGTAGGCACCTGAAAGACACCACAAAAGTTGTTCTACCTGCTTTCTGGGCTGAGATGGGGAACCGCTGAATTTTGGACTCGGCTGGTGACAAAATGTTCCAAACACACCCCATGCACAACTCCACCGGTGAAGGTGCCAGACAAGAGTTCTCTTAGTAGTTTTTACACTACCTTGGTAGGCATCTGAAAGACACCACAAAAGTTGTTCTACCTGCTTTCTGGGCTGAGATGGGGAACCGCTGAATTTTGGAGTCGGCTGGTGACAAAATGTTCCAAACACACCCCCTGCACAACTCCACCACGGAAGGTGCCAGAAAGGAGTTCAATTGATAGTTTTTACACTACCTTGGTAGGCACCTGAAAGACACCACAAAAGTTGTTCTACCTGCTTTCTGGGCTGAGATGGGGAACAGCTGAATTTTGGACTCGGCTGGTGACGAAATGTTCCAAACACACCCCATGCACAACTCCACCAGGGAAGGTCCAGACAAGAGTTCTCCTGGTAGTTTTTACACTACCTTGGTAGGCACCTGAAAGACACCACAAAAGTTGTTCTACCTGCTTTCTGGGCTGAGATGGGGAACAGCTGAATTTTGGACTCGGCTGGTGACAAAATTTTAATAAATACACCCCATGCACAACTCCACTAGCGAAGGTGCCAGGAAGGAATTCTATTGGTAGTTTTTACATTGCTCCGGTAGGCATCTGAAAGACACCACAAAAGTTGTTCTACCTGCTTTCTGGGCTGAGATGGGGAACCGCTGAATTTTGGACTCGGCTGGTGACAAAATGTTCCAAACACACCCCATGCACAACTCCACCGGGGAAGGTGCCAGAAACGAGTTCTCCTGGTAGTTTTTACATTGCTCCGGTAGGCACCTGAAAGACACCACAAAAGTTGTTCTACCTGCTTTCTGGGCTGAGATGGGGAACAGCTGAATTTTGGACTCGGCTGGTGACAAAATTTTAATAAATACACCCCATGCACAACTCCACTAGCGAAGGTGCCAGGAAGGAATTCTGTTGGTAGTTTTTACATTGCTCCGGTAGGCATCAAAAAGACACCACAAAAGTTGTTCTACCTGCTTTCTGGGCTGAGATGGGGAACCGCTGAATTTTGGACTCGGCTGGTGACAAAATGTTCCAAACACACCCCATGCACAACTCCACCGGGGAAGGTGCCAGAAACGAGTTCTCCTGGTAGTTTTTACATTGCTCCGGTAGGAACCTGAAAGACACCACAAAAGTTGTTCTACCTGCTTTCTGGGCTGAGATGGGGAACCACTAAATTTTGGACTCGGCTGGTGACAAAATTTTAATAAATACACCCCATGCACAACTCCACTAGCGAAGGTGCCAGGAAGGAATTCTGTTGGTAGTTTTTACATTGCTCCGGTAGGCATCAAAAAGACACCACAAAAGTTGTTCTACCTGCTTTCTGGGCTGAGATGGGGAACAGCTGAATTTTGGAGTCGGCTGGTGACAAAATGTTCCAAACACACCCCCTGCACAACTCCACCGGGGAAGGTGCCAGACAGGAGTTCTGTTGGTAGTTTTTACACTACCTTGGTAGGCACCTGAAAGACACCACAAAAGTTGTTCTACGTGCTTTCTGGGCTGAGATGGGGAACCGCTGAATTTTGGCCTCGGCTGGTGACAAAATGTTCCAAACACACCCCATGCACAACTCCACCGGGGAAGGTGCCAGAGAGGAGTTCTCTTGATAGTTTTTACACTACCTTGGTAGGCAGCTGAAAGGCACCACAAAAGTTGTTCTACCTGCTTTCTGGGCTGAGATGGGGAATCGCTGAATTTTGGACTCGGCTGGTGACAAAATGTTCCAAAAACACCCCATGCACAATTCCACCGTGGAAGGTGCCAGAAAGGAGTTCTCCTGGTAGTTTTTACACTACCTTGGTAGGCACCTGAAAGACACCACAAAAGTTGTTTTACCTGCTTTCTGGGCTGAGATGGGGAACCGCTGAATTTTGGACTCTGCCGGTGAAAAAATGTTCCAAACACACCCCATGCACAACTCCACCGGGGAAGGTGCGAGACAGGAGTTCTGTTGGAAGTTTTTACATTGCTCCGGTAGGCACCTGAAAGACACCACAAAAGTTGTTTTACCTGCTTTCTGGGCTGAGATGGGGAACCGCTGAATTTTGGAGTCGGCCGGTGACAAAATGTTCCAAACACACCCCATGCACAACTCCACCGGGGAAGGTGCCAGACAGGAGTTCTGTTGGAAGTTTTTACATTGCTCCGGTAGGCACCTGAAAGACACCACAAAAGTTGTTTTACCTGCTTTCTGGGCTGAGATGGGGAACCGCTGAATTTTGGACTCGGCCGGTGACAAAATGTTCCAAACACACCCCCTGCACAACTCCACCGGGGAAGGTGCCAGACAGGAGTTCTCTTAGTAGTTTTTACACTACCTTTGTAGGCAGCTGAAAGGCACCACAAAAGTTGTTTTACCTGCTTTCTGGGCTGAGATGGGAAATCGCTGAATTTTGGACTCGGCTGGTGACAAAATGTTCCAAAAACACCCCATGCACAATTCCACCGGGGAAGGTGCCAGAAAGGAGTTCTCCTGGTAGTTTTTACACTACCTTGGTAGGCACCTGAAAGACACCACAAAAGTTGTTTTACCTGCTTTCTGGGCTGAGATGGGGAACCGCTGAATTTTGGACTTGGCTGGTGAAAAAATGTTCCAAACACACCCCATGCACAACTCCACCGGGGAAGGTGCCAGACAGGAGTTCTGTTGGAAGTTTTTACATTGCTCCGGTAGGCACCTGAAAGACACCACAAAAGTTGTTCTACCTGCTTTCTGGGCTGAGATGGGGAACCACTAAATTTTGGACTCGGCTGGTGACAAAATGTTCCAAACACACCCATGCACAACTCCACCGGGGAATGTGCCAGACAAGAGTTCTCTTAGTAGTTTTTACACTACCTTGGTAGGCAGCTGAAAGACACCACAAAAGTTGTTCTGCCTGCTTTCTGGGCTGAGATGGGGAACAGCTGAATTTTGGACTCGGCTGGTGACAAAATTTTAATAAATACACCCCATGCACAACTCCACTAGCGAAGGTGCCAGGAAGGAATTCTGTTGGTAGTTTTTACATTGCTCCGGTAGGCATCAAAAAGACACCACAAAAGTTGTTCTACCTGCTTTCTGGGCTGAGATGGGGAACCGCTGAATTTTGGACTCGGCTGATGACAAAATGTTCCAAACACACCCCATGCACAACTCCACCGGGGAAGGTGCCAGAAACGAGTTCTCCTGGTAGTTTTTACATTGCTCCGGTAGGAACCTGAAAGACACCACAAAAGTTGTTCTACCTGCTTTCTGGGCTGAGATGGGGAACAGCTGAATTTTGGAGTCGGCTGGTGACAAAATTTTAATAAATACACCCCATGCACAACTCCACTAGCGAAGGTGCCAGGAAGGAATTCTGTTGGTAGTTATTACATTGCTCCGGTAGGCATCAAAAAGACACCACAAAAGTTGTTCTACCTGTTTTCTGGGCTGAGATGGGGAACAGCTGAATTTTGGAGTCGGCTGGTGACAAAATGTTCCAAACACACCCCCTGCACAACTCCACCGGGGAAGGTGCCAGAAACGAGTTCTCCTGGTAGTTTTTACATTGCTCCGGTAGGCACCTGAAAGACACCACAAAAGTTGTTCTACCTGCTTTCTGGGCTGAGATGGGGAACCGCTGAATTTTGGACTCGGCTGGTGACAAAATGTTCCAAACACACCCCATGCACAACTCCACCGGTGAAGGTGCCAGACAAGAGTTCTCTTAGTAGTTTTTACACTACCTTGGTAGGCAGCTGAAAGACACCACAAAAGTTGTTCTACCTGCTTTCTGGGCTGAGATGGGGAACCGCTGAATTTTGGAGTCGGCTGGTGACAAAATGTTCCAAACACACCCCCTGCACAACTCCACCACGGAAGGTGCCAGAAAGGAGTTCTGTTGGTAGTTTTTACACTACCTTGGTAGGCACCTGAAAGACACCACAAAAGTTGTTCTACCTGCTTTCTGGGCTGAGATGGGGAACAGCTGAATTTTAGAGTCGGCTGGTGACAAAATGTTCCAAACACACCCCGTGCACAACTCCACCGGGGAAGGTGCCAGACAGGAGTTCTCTATAGTAGTTTTTACACTACCTTGGTAGGCAGCTGAAAGACACCACAAAAGTTGTTCTGCCTGCTTTCTGGGCTGAGATGGGGAACAGCTGAATTTTGGACTCGGCTGGTGACAAAATTTTAATAAATACACCCCATGCACAACTCCACTAGCGAAGGTGCCAGGAAGGAATTCTGTTGGTAGTTTTTACATTGCTCCGGTAGGCATCAAAAAGACACCACAAAAGTTGTTCTACCTGCTTTCTGGGCTGAGATGGGGAACTGCTGAATTTTGGACTCGGCTGGTGACAAAATGTTCCAAACACACCCCATGCACAACTCCACCGGGGAAGGTGCCAGAAACGAGTTCTCCTGGTAGTTTTTACATTGCTCCGGTAGGCACCTGAAAGACACCACAAAAGTTGTTCTACCTGCTTTCTGGGCTGAGATGGGGAACAGCTGAATTTTGGACTCGGCTGGTGACAAAATTTTAATAAATACACCCCATGCACAACTCCACTAGCGAAGGTGCCAGGAAGGAATTCTGTTGGTAGTTTTTACATTGCTCCGGTAGGCATCAAAAAGACACCACAAAAGTTGTTCTACCTGCTTTCTGGGCTGAGATGGGGAACCGCTGAATTTTGGACTCGGCTGGTGACAAAATGTTCCAAACACACCCCATGCACAACTCCACCGGGGAAGGTGCCAGAAACGAGTTCTCCTGGTAGTTTTTACATTGCTCCGGTAGGAACCTGAAAGACACCACAAAAGTTGTTCTACCTGCTTTCTGGGCTGAGATGGGGAACAGCTGAATTTTGGAGTCGGCTGGTGACAAAATTTTAATAAATACACCCCATGCACAACTCCACTAGCGAAGGTGCCAGGAAGGAATTCTGTTGGTAGTTTTTACATTGCTCCAGTAGGCATCAAAAAGACACCACAAAAGTTGTTCTACCTGCTTTCTGGGCTGAGATGGGGAACAGCTGAATTTTGGAGTCGGCTGGTGACAAAATGTTCCAAACACACCCCCTGCACAACTCCACCGGGGAAGGTGCCACACAGGAGTTCTGTTGGTAGTTTTTACACTACCTTGGTAGGCACCTGAAAGACACCACAAAAGTTGTTCTACCTGCTTTCTGGGCTGAGATGGGGAACCGCTGAATTTTGGAGTCGGCTGGTGACAAAATGTTCCAAACACACCCCATGCACAACTCCACCGGTGAAGGTGCCAGACAAGAGTTCTCTTAGTAGTTTTTACACTACCTTGGTAGGCAGCTGAAAGACACCACAAAAGTTGTTCTACCTGCTTTCTGGGCTGAGATGGGGAACCGCTGAATTTTGGAGTCGGCTGGTGACAAAATGTTCCAAACACACCCCATGCACAACTCCACCACGGAAGGTGCCAGAAAGGAGTTCAATTGATAGTTTTTACACTACCTTGGTAGGCACCTGAAAGACACCACAAAAGTTGTTTTACCTGCTTTCTGGGCTGAGATGGGGAACAGCTGAATTTTGGACTCGGCTGGTGACGAAATGTTCCAAACACACCCCATGCACAACTCCACCAGGGAAGGTCCAGACAAGAGTTCTCCTGGTAGTTTTTACACTACCTTGGTAGGCACCTGAAAGAGACCACAAAAGTTGTTCTACCTGCTTTCTGGGCTGAGATGGGGAACAGCTGAATTTTGGAGTCGGCTGGTGACAAAATTTTAATAAATACACCCCATGCACAACTCCACTAGCGAAGGTGCCAGGAAGGAATTCTGTTGGTAGTTTTTACATTGCTCCGGTAGGCATCAAAAAGACACCACAAAAGTTGTTCTACCTGCTTTCTGGGCTGAGATGGGGAACCGCTGAATTTTGGACTCGGCTGGTGACAAAATGTTCCAAACACACCCCATGCACAACTCCACCGGGGAAGGTGCCAGAAACGAGTTCTCCTGGTAGTTTTTACACTACCTTGGTAGGCATCTGAAAGACACCACAAAAGTTGTTCTACCTGCTTTCTGGGCTGAGATGGGGAACAGCTGAATTTTGGACTCGGCTGGTGACAAAATGTTCCAAACACACCCCATGCACAACTCCACCGGGGAAGGTGCCAGAAAGGAGTTCTGTTGGTAGTTTTTACACTACCTTGGTAGGCACCTGAAAGACACCACAAAAGTTGTTCTACCTGCTTTCTGGGCTGAGATGGGGAACAGCTGAATTTTAGAGTCGGCTGGTGACAAAATGTTCCAAACACACCCCGTGCACAACTCCACCGGGGAAGGTGCCAGACAGGAGTTCTCTATAGTAGTTTTTACACTACCTTGGTAGGCAGCTGAAAGACACCACAAAAGTTGTTCTGCCTGCTTTCTGGGCTGAGATGGGGAACAGCTGAATTTTGGACTCGGCTGGTGACAAAATTTTAATAAATACACCCCATGCACAACTCCACTAGCGAAGGTGCCAGGAAGGAATTCTGTTGGTAGTTTTTACATTGCTCCGGTAGGCATCAAAAAGACACCACAAAAGTTGTTCTACCTGCTTTCTGGGCTGAGATGGGGAACTGCTGAATTTTGGACTCGGCTGGTGACAAAATGTTCCAAACACACCCCATGCACAACTCCACCGGGGAAGGTGCCAGAAACGAGTTCTCCTGGTAGTTTTTACATTGCTCCGGTAGGCACCTGAAAGACACCACAAAAGTTGTTCTACCTGCTTTCTGGGCTGAGATGGGGAACAGCTGAATTTTGGACTCGGCTGGTGACAAAATTTTAATAAATACACCCCATGCACAACTCCACTAGCGAAGGTGCCAGGAAGGAATTCTGTTGGTAGTTTTTACATTGCTCCGGTAGGCATCAAAAAGACACCACAAAAGTTGTTCTACCTGCTTTCTGGGCTGAGATGGGGAACCGCTGAATTTTGGACTCGGCTGGTGACAAAATGTTCCAAACACACCCCATGCACAACTCCACCGGGGAAGGTGCCAGAAACGAGTTCTCCTGGTAGTTTTTACATTGCTCCGGTAGGAACCTGAAAGACACCACAAAAGTTGTTCTACCTGCTTTCTGGGCTGAGATGGGGAACAGCTGAATTTTGGAGTCGGCTGGTGACAAAATTTTAATAAATACACCCCATGCACAACTCCACTAGCGAAGGTGCCAGGAAGGAATTCTGTTGGTAGTTTTTACATTGCTCCAGTAGGCATCAAAAAGACACCACAAAAGTTGTTCTACCTGCTTTCTGGGCTGAGATGGGGAACAGCTGAATTTTGGAGTCGGCTGGTGACAAAATGTTCCAAACACACCCCCTGCACAACTCCACCGGGGAAGGTGCCACACAGGAGTTCTGTTGGTAGTTTTTACACTACCTTGGTAGGCACCTGAAAGACACCACAAAAGTTGTTCTACCTGCTTTCTGGGCTGAGATGGGGAACCGCTGAATTTTGGAGTCGGCTGGTGACAAAATGTTCCAAACACACCCCATGCACAACTCCACCGGTGAAGGTGCCAGACAAGAGTTCTCTTAGTAGTTTTTACACTACCTTGGTAGGCAGCTGAAAGACACCACAAAAGTTGTTCTACCTGCTTTCTGGGCTGAGATGGGGAACCGCTGAATTTTGGAGTCGGCTGGTGACAAAATGTTCCAAACACACCCCATGCACAACTCCACCACGGAAGGTGCCAGAAAGGAGTTCAATTGATAGTTTTTACACTACCTTGGTAGGCACCTGAAAGACACCACAAAAGTTGTTTTACCTGCTTTCTGGGCTGAGATGGGGAACAGCTGAATTTTGGACTCGGCTGGTGACGAAATGTTCCAAACACACCCCATGCACAACTCCACCAGGGAAGGTCCAGACAAGAGTTCTCCTGGTAGTTTTTACACTACCTTGGTAGGCACCTGAAAGAGACCACAAAAGTTGTTCTACCTGCTTTCTGGGCTGAGATGGGGAACAGCTGAATTTTGGAGTCGGCTGGTGACAAAATTTTAATAAATACACCCCATGCACAACTCCACTAGCGAAGGTGCCAGGAAGGAATTCTGTTGGTAGTTTTTACATTGCTCCGGTAGGCATCAAAAAGACACCACAAAAGTTGTTCTACCTGCTTTCTGGGCTGAGATGGGGAACCGCTGAATTTTGGACTCGGCTGGTGACAAAATGTTCCAAACACACCCCATGCACAACTCCACCGGGGAAGGTGCCAGAAACGAGTTCTCCTGGTAGTTTTTACACTACCTTGGTAGGCATCTGAAAGACACCACAAAAGTTGTTCTACCTGCTTTCTGGGCTGAGATGGGGAACAGCTGAATTTTGGACTCGGCTGGTGACAAAATGTTCCAAACACACCCCATGCACAACTCCACCGGTGAAGGTGCCAGACAAGACTTCTCTTAGTAGTTTTTACACTACCTTGGTAGGCAGCTGAAAGACACCACAAAAGTTGTTCTACCTGCTTTCTGGGCTGAGATGGGGAACCGCTGAGTTTTGGAGTCGGCTGGTGACAAAATGTTCCAAACACACCCCCTGCACAACTCCACCACGGAAGGTGCCAGAAAGGAGTTCTGTTGGTAGTTTTTACACTACCTTGGTAGGCACCTGAAAGACACCACAAAAGTTGTTCTACCTGCTTTCTGGGCTGAGATGGGGAACAGCTGAATTTTAGAGTCGGCTGGTGACAAAATGTTCCAAACACACCCCATGCACAACTCCACCGGGGAAGGTGCCAGACAGGAGTTCTCTTAGTAGTTTTTACACTACCTTGGTAGGCAGCTGAAAGACACCACAAAAGTTGTTCTGCCTGCTTTCTGGGCTGAGATGGGGAACAGCTGAATTTTGGACTCGGCTGGTGACAAAATTTTAATAAATACACCCCATGCACAACTCCACTAGCGAAGGTGCCAGGAAGGAATTCTGTTGGTAGTTTTTACATTGCTCCGGTAGGCATCAAAAAGACACCACAAAAGTTGTTCTACCTGCTTTCTGGGCTGAGATGGGGAACCGCTGAATTTTGGACTCGGCTGGTGACAAAATGTTCCAAACACACCCCCTGCACAACTCCACCGGGGAAGGTGCCAGAAACGAGTTCTCCTGGTAGTTTTTACATTGCTCCGGTAGGCAGCTGAAAGGCACCACAAAAGTTGTTTTACCTGCTTTCTGGGCTGAGATGGGGAACAGCTGAATTTTGGACTCGGCCGGTGACAAAATGTTCCAAACACACCCCATGCACAACTCCACCGGGGAAGGTGCCAGAGAGGAGTTCTCCTGGTAGTTTTTACACTACCTTGGTAGGCATCTGAAAGACACCACAAAAGTTGTTCTACCTGCTTTCTGGGCTGAGATGGGGAACCGCTGAATTTTGGACTCGGCCGGTGAAAAAATGTTCCAAACACACCCCATGCACAACTCCACCGGCAAAGGTGCCAGAAACGAGTTCTGTTGGAAGTTTTTACATTGCTCCGGTAGGCACCTGAAAGACACCACAAAAGTTGTTCTACCTGCTTTCTGGGCTGAGATGGGGAACCGCTGAATTTTGGACTCGGCTGGTGACAAAATGTTCCAAACACACCCCATGCACAACTCCACCGGGGAAGGTGCCAGACAGGAGTTCTCCTGGTAGTTTTTACATTGCTCCGGTAGGCATCTGAAAGACACCACAAAAGTTGTTCTACCTGCTTTCTGGGCTGATATGGGGAACCGCTGAATTTTGGACTTGGCTGGTGACGAAATGTTCCAAACACACCCCCTGCACAACTCCACCGGGGAAGGTGCCAGACAAGAGTTCTGTTGGAAGTTTTTACACTACCTTGGTAGGCACCTGAAAGACACCACAAAAGTTGTTTTACCTGCTTTCTGGGCTGAGATGGGGAACCGCTGAATTTTGGACTCGGCCGGTGACAAAATGTTCCAAACACACCCCATGCACAACTCCACCGGGGAAGGTGCCAGAGAGGAGTTCTCCTGGTAGTTTTTACACTACCTTGGTAGGCATCTGAAAGACACCACAAAAGTTGTTCTACCTGCTTTCTGGGCTGAGATGGGGAACCGCTGAATTTTGGACTCGGCCGGTGGCAAAATGTTCCAAACACACCCCATGCACAACTCCACCGGGGAAGGTGCCAGACAGGAGTTCTCTTAGTAGTTTTGACACTACCTTGGTAGGCAGCTGAAAGGCACCACAAAAGTTGTTCTACCTGCTTTCTGGGCTGAGATGGGGAACCGCTGAATTTTGGACTCGGCTGGTGACAAAATGTTCCAAACACACCCCATGCACAACTCCACCGGGGAAGGTGCCAGACAGGATTTCTCTTGATAGTTTTGACACTACCTTGGTAGGCAGCTGAAAGGCACCACAAAAGTTGTTCTACCTGTTTTCTGGGCTGAGATGGGGAACCGCTGAATTTTGGACTTGGCTGGTGACGAAATGTTCCAAACACATCCCCTGCACAACTCCACCGGGGAATGTGCCAGACAAGAGTTCTGTTGGAAGTTTTTACACTACTTTGGTAGGCACCTGAAAGACACCACAAAAGTTGTTTTACCTGCTTTCTGGGCTGAGATGGGGAACCGCTGAATTTTGGACTCGGCCGGTGACAAAATGTTCCAAACACACCCCATGCACAACTCCACCGGGGAAGGTGCCAGACAGGAGTTCTCTTAATAGTTTTTACACTACCTTGGTAGGCATCTGAAAGGCACCACAAAAGTTGTTCTACCTGCTCTCTGGGCTGAGATGGGGAACAGCTGAATTTTGGACTCGGCTGGTGACAAAATGTTCCAAACACACCCCCTGCACAACTCCACCGGGGAAGGTGCCAGACAGGAGTTCTCTTAGCAGTTTTTACACTACCTTGGTAGGCAGCTGAAAGACACCACAAAAGTTGTTCTGCCTGCTTTCTGGGCTGAGATGGGGAACCGCTGAATTTTGGACTCGGCTGCTGACAAAATTTTAATAAATACACCCCATGCACAACTCCACTAGCGAAGGTGCCAGGAACGAATTCTGTTGGTAGTTTTTACATTGCTCCGGTAGGCACCTGAAAGGCACCACAAAAGTTGTTCTTCCTGCTTTCTGGGCTAGAGATGGGGAACCGCTGAATTTTGGACTCGGCCGGTGACAAAATGTTCCAAACACACCCCATGCACAACTCCACTAGCGAAGGTGCCAGGAAGGAATTCTGTTGGTAGTTTTTACATTGCTCCGGTAGGCATCAAAAAAACACTACAAAAGTTGTTCTACCTGCTTTCTGGGCTGAGATGGGGAACCGCTGAATTTTGGACTCGGCCGGTGACAAAATGTTCCAAACACACCCCCTGCACAACTCCACCACGGAAGGTGCCAGACAGGAGTTCTCTTAGTAGTTTTTACACTACCTTGGTAGGCATCTGAAAGGCACCACAAAAGTTGTTCTACCTGCTTTCTGGGCTGAGATGGGGAACCGCTGAATTTTGGACTCGGCCGGTGACAAAATGTTCCAAACACACCCCATGCACAACTCCACCGGGGAAGGTGCCAGACAGGAGTTCTCCTCGTAGTTTTTACACTACCTTGGTACGCATCTGAAAGACACCACAAAAGTTGTTCTACATGCTTTCTGGGCTGATATGGGGAACCGCTGAATTTTGGACTTGGCTGGTGACGAAATGTTCCAAACACACCCCATGCACAACTCCACCGGGGAATGTGCCAGACAAGAGTTCTCTTGATAGTTTTTACACTACCTTGGTAGGCAGCTGAAAGGCACCACAAAAGTTGTTCTACCTGCTTTCTGGGCTGAGATGGGGAACAGCTGAATTTTGGACTCGGCTGGTGACAAAATTTTAATAAATACACCCCATGCACAACTCCACTAGCGAAGGTGCCAGGGACGAATTCTGTTGGTAGTTTTTACATTGCTCTGGTAGGCATCAAAAAGACACCACAAAAGTTGTTCTTCCTGCTTTCTGGGCTGAAATGGGGAATCGCTGAATTTTGGACTCGGCCGGTGACAAAATGTTCCAAACACACCCCATGCACAACTCCACCGGGGAAGTTGCCAGGCAGGAGTTCTCTTGGTAGTTTTTACACTACCTTGGTAGGCATTTGAAAGGCACCACAAAAGTTGTTCTACCTGCTTTCTGGGCTGAGACGGGGAACCGCTGAATTTTGGACTCGGCCGGTGAAAAAATGTTCCAAACACACCCCATGCACAACTCCACTAGCGAAGGTGCCAGGGACGAGTTCTGTTGGTAGTTTTTACATTACTCCGGTAGGCATCAAAAGGACACCACAAAAGTTGTTCTTCCTGCTTTCTGGGCTGAGATGGGGAACCGCTGAATTTTGGAGTCGGCTGGTGACAAAATGTTCCAAAAACACCCCATGCACAACTCCACCGGGGAAGGTGCCAGAAAGGAGTTCTCTTAGTAGTTTTTACACTACCTTGGTAGGCAGCTGAAAGGCACCACAAAAGTTGTTTTACCTGCTTTCTGGGCTGAGATGGGGAACCGCTGAATTTTGGACTCGGCTGGTGACAAAATTTTAATAAATACACCCCATGCACAACTCCACTAGCGAAGGTGCCAGGGACGAAATCAGTTGGTAGTTTTTACATTGCTCCGGTAGGCAGCAAAAGGACACCACAAAAGTTGTTCTTCCTGCTTTCTGGGCAGAGATGGGAAATCGCTGAATTTTGGACTCGGCCGGTGACAAAATGTTCCAAACACACCCCATGCACAACTCCACCGGGGAAGTTGCCAGGCAGGAGTTATGTTGGTAGTTTTTACACTACCTTGGTAGGCAGCTGAAAGGCACCACAAAAGTTGTTCTACCTGCTTTCTGGGCTGAGATGGGGAACAGCTGAATTTTGGAGTCGGCTGGTGACAAAATGTTCCAAACACACCCCATGCACAACTCCACCGGGGAAGGTGCCAGACAAGAGTTCTCTTGATAGTTTTTACACTACCTTGGTAGGCACCTGAAAGACACCACAAAAGTTGTTCTACCTGCTTTCTGGGCTGAGATGGGGAACCGCTGAATTTTGGACTCGGCTGGTGACAAAATTTTAATAAATACACCCCATGCACAACTCCACTAGCGAAGGTGCCAGGGACGAATCCTGTTGGTAGTTTTTACATTGCTCCGGTAGGCATCAAAAAGACACCACAAAAGTTGTTCTACCTGCTTTCTGGGCTGAGATGGGGAACCGCTGAATTTTGGACTCGGCTGGTGACGAAATGTTCCAAACACACCCCCTGCACAACTCCACCGGGGAAGGTGCCAGACAGGCGTTCTCTTAGTAGTTTTTACACTACATTGGTAGGCAGCTGAAAGGCACCACAAAAGTTGTTCTACCTGCTTTCTGGGCTGAGATGGGGAACCACTGAATTTTGGACTTGGGTGGTGACGAAATGTTCCAAACACACCCCATGCACAACTCCACCGGGGAAGGTGCCAGACAAGAGTTCTCTTGATAGTTTTTACACTACCTTGGTAGGCATTTGAAAGGCACCACAAAAGTTGTTCTACCTGCTTTCTGGGCTGAGATGGGGAACAGCTGAATTTTGGACTCGGCTGGTGACAAAATTTTAATAAATACACCCCATGCACAACTCCACTAGCGAAGGTGCCAGGAAGGAATTCTGTTGGTAGTTTTTACATTGCTCCGGTAGGCATCTGAAAGACACCACAAAAGTTGTTTTACCTGCTTTCTGGGCTGAGATGGGGAACCGCTGAATTTTGGACTCGGCTGGTGACAAAATTTTAATAAATACACCCCATGCACAACTCCACTAGCGAAGGTGCCAGGGACGAAATCAGTTGGTAGTTTTTACATTGCTCCGGTAGGCACCTGAAAGACACCACAAAAGTTGTTCTACCTGCTTTCCGGGATGAGATGGGGAATCGCTGAATTTTGGACTCGGCCGGAGACAAAATGTTCCAAACACACCCCATGCACAACTCCACCAGGGAAGGTGCCAGACAGGAGTTCTCTTAGTAGTTTTTACACTACCTTGGTAGGCATTTGAAAGGCACCACAAAAGTTGTTCTTCCTGCTTACTGGGCTGAGATGGGGAACCGCTGAATTTTGGACTCGGCTGGTGACAAAATGTTCCAAACACACCCCCTGCACAACTCCACCGGGGAAGGTGCCAGACAGGAGTTCTCTTGATAGTTTTTACACTACCTTGGTAGGCAGCTGAAAGGCACCACAAAAGTTGTTTTACCTGCTTTCTGGGCTGAGATGGGGAATCGCTGAATTTTGGACTCGGCCGGTGAAAAAATGTTCCAAAAACACCCCATGCATTATTCCACCGGGGAAGGTGCCAGAAAGGAGTTCTCCTGGTAGTTTTTACACTACCTTGGTAGGCACCTGAAAGACACCACAAAAGTTGTTTTACCTGCTTTCTGGGCTGAGATGGGGAACAGCTGAATTTTGGACTCGGCCGGTGAAAAAATGTTCCAAACACACCCCATGCACAACTCCACCGGGGAAGGTGCCAGACAGGAGTTCTGTTGGAAGTTTTTACATTGCTCCGGTAGGCACCTGAAAGACACCACAAAAGTTGTTCTACCTGCTTTCTGGGCTGAGATGGGGAACCACTAAATTTTGGAGTCGGCTGGTGACAAAATGTTCCAAACACACCCCATGCACAACTCCACCGGGGAAGGTGCCAGACAGGAGTTCTCCTGGTAGTTTTTACATTGCTCCGGTAGGCATCTGAAAGGCACCACAAAAGTTGTTCTACCTGCTTTCTGGGCTGATATGGGGAACCGCTGAATTTTGGACTTGGCTGGTGACGAAATGTTCCAAACACACCCCCTGCACAACTCCACCGGGGAAGGTGCCAGACAAGAGTTCTGTTGGAAGTTTTTACACTACCTTGGTAGGCACCTGAAAGACACCACAAAAGTTGTTTTACCTGCTTTCTGGGCTGAGATGGGGAACCGCTGAATTTTGGACTCGGCCGGTGACAAAATGTTCCAAACACACCCCATGCACAACTCCACCGGGGAAGGTGCCAGAAAGGAGTTCTCCTGGTAGTTTTTACACTACCTTGGTAGGCATCTGAAAGACACCACAAAAGTTGTTCTACCTGCTTTCTGGGCTGAGATGGGGAACCGCTGAATTTTGGACCCGGCCGGTGGCAAAATGTTCCAAACACACCCCATGCACAACTCCACCGGGGAAGGTGCCAGACAGGAGTTCTCTTAGTAGTTTTGACACTACCTTGGTAGGCATCTGAAAGACACCACAAAAGTTGTTCTACCTGCTTTCTGGGCTGAGATGGGGAACCGCTGAATTTTGGACTCGGCTGGTGACAAAATGTTCCAAACACACCCCATGCACAACTCCACCGGGGAAGGTGCCAGACAGGAGTTCTCTTGATAGTTTTGACACTACCTTGGTAGGCAGCTGAAAGGCACCACAAAAGTTGTTCTACCTGTTTTCTGGGCTGAGATGGGGAACCGCTGAATTTTGCACTTGGCTGGTGACGAAATGTTCCAAACACACCCCCTGCACAACTCCACCGGGGAATGTGCCAGACAAGAGTTCTGTTGGAAGTTTTTACACTACTTTGGTAGGCACCTGAAAGACACCACAAAAGTTGTTTTACCTGCTTTCTGGGCTGAGATGGGGAACCGCTGAATTTTGGACTCGGCCGGTGACAAAATGTTCCAAACACACCCCATGCACAACTCCACCGGGGAAGGTGCCAGACAGGAGTTCTCTTAATAGTTTTTACACTACCTTGGTAGGCATCTGAAAGGCACCACAAAAGTTGTTCTACCTGCTCTCTGGGCTGAGATGGGGAACAGCTGAATTTTGGACTCGGCTGGTGACAAAATGTTCCAAACACACCCCCTGCACAACTCCACCGGGGAAGGTGCCAGACAGGAGTTCTCTTAGCAGTTTTTACACTACATTGGTAGGCAGCTGAAAGACACCACAAAAGTTGTTCTGCCTGCTTTCTGGGCTGAGATGGGGAACCGCTGAATTTTGGACTCGGCTGGTGACAAAATTTTAATAAATACACCCCATGCACAACTCCACTAGCGAAGGTGCCAGGAACGAATTCTGTTGGTAGTTTTTACATTGCTCCGGTAGGCACCTGAAAGGCACCATAAAAGTTGTTCTTCCTGCTTTCTGGGCTGAGATGGGGAACCGCTGAATTTTGGACTCGGCCGGTGACAAAATGTTCCAAACACAGCCCATGCACAACTCCACCGGGGAAGGTGCCAGACAGGAGTTCTCCTGGTAGTTTTTACATTGCTCCGGTAGGCATCTGAAAGACACCACAAAGGTTGTTCTACCTGCTTTCTGGGCTGAGATGGGGAACCGCTGAATTTTGGACTCGGCCGGTGAAAAAATGTTCCAAACACACCCCATGCACAACTCCACCGGGGAAGGTGCCAGACAGGAGTTCTCTTAATAGTTTTTACACTACCTTGGTAGGCATCTGAAAGACACCACAAAAGTTGTTCTACCTGCTTTCTGGGCTGAGATGGGGAACAGCTGAATTTTGGAGTCGGCTGGTGACAAAATGTTCCAAACACACCCCATGCACAACTCCACTAGCGAAGGTGCCAGGAAGGAATTCTGTTGGTAGTTTTTACATTGCTCCGGTAGGCATCAAAAAGACACTACAAAAGTTGTTCTACCTGCTTTCTGGGCTGAGATGGGGAACCGCTGAATTTTGGACTCGGCCGGTGACAAAATGTTCCAAACACACCCCATGCACAACTCCACCGGGGAAGGTGCCAGACAGGAGTTCTCTTAGTAGTTTTTACACTACCTTGGTAGGCATCTGAAAGGCACCACAAAAGTTGTTCTACCTGCTTTCTGGGCTGAGATGGGGAACCGCTGAATTTTGGACTCGGCCGGTGACAAAATGTTCCAAACACACCCCATGCACAACTCCACCGGGGAAGGTGCCAGACAGGAGTTCTCCTCGTAGTTTTTACACTACCTTGGTACGCATCTGAAAGACACCACAAAAGTTGTTCTACCTGCTTTCTGGGCTGAGATGGGGAACAGCTGAATTTTGGAGTCGGCCGGTGACAAAATGTTCCAAACACACCCCATGCACAACTCCACCGGGGAATGTGCCAGACAAGAGTTCTCTTGATAGTTTTTACACTACCTTGGTAGGCAGCTGAAAGGCACCACAAAAGTTGTTCTACCTGCTTTCTGGGCTGAGATGGGGAACAGCTGAATTTTGGACTCGGCTGGTGACAAAATTTTAATAAATACACCCCATGCACAACTCCACTAGCGAAGGTGCCAGGGACGAATTCTGTTGGTAGTTTTTACATTGCTCTGGTAGGCATCAAAAAGACACCACAAAAGTTGTTCTTCCTGCTTTCTGGGCTGAAATGGGGAATCGCTGAATTTTGGACTCGGCCGGTGACAAAATGTTCCAAACACACCCCATGCACAACTCCACCGGGGAAGTTGCCAGGCAGGAGTTCTCTTGGTAGTTTTTACACTACCTTGGTAGGCATTTGAAAGGCACCACAAAAGTTGTTCTACCTGCTTTCTGGGCTGAGACGGGGAACCGCTGAATTTTGGACTCGGCCGGTGAAAAAATGTTCCAAACACACCCCATGCACAACTCCACTAGCGAAGGTGCCAGGGACGAGTTCTGTTGGTAGTTTTTACATTACTCCGGTAGGCATCAAAAGGACACCACAAAAGTTGTTCTTCCTGCTTTCTGGGCTGAGATGGGGAACCGCTGAATTTTGGAGTCGGCTGGTGACAAAATGTTCCAAACACACCCCATGCACAACTCCACCGGGGAAGGTGCCAGACAGGAGTTCTCTTAGTAGTTTTTACACTACCTTGGTAGGCATTTGAAAGGCACCACAAAAGTTGTTCTTCCTGCTTACTGGGCTGAGATGGGGAACCGCTGAATTTTGGACTCGGCTGGTGACAAAATGTTCCAAACACACCCCCTGCACAACTCCACCGGGGAAGGTGCCAGACAGGAGTTCTCTTGATAGTTTTTACACTACCTTGGTAGGCAGCTGAAAGGCACCACAAAAGTTGTTTTACCTGCTTTCTGGGCTGAGATGGGGAACCGCTGAATTTTGGACTCTGCCGGTGAAAAAATGTTCCAAACACACCCCATGCACAACTCCACCGGGGAAGGTGCGAGACAGGAGTTCTGTTGGAAGTTTTTACATTGCTCCGGTAGGCACCTGAAAGACACCACAAAAGTTGTTTTACCTGCTTTCTGGGCTGAGATGGGGAACCGCTGAATTTTGGAGTCGGCTGGTGACAAAATGTTCCAAACACACCCCATGCACAACTCCACCGTGGAAGGTGCCAGAAAGGAGTTCTCTTAGTAGTTTTTACACTACCTTGGTAGGCATTTGAAAGGCACCACAAAAGTTGTTCTTCCTGCTTACTGGGCTGAGATGGGGAACCGCTGAATTTTGGACTCGGCTGGTGACAAAATGTTCCAAACACACCCCCTGCACAACTCCACCGGGGAAGGTGCCAGACAGGAGTTCTCTTGATAGTTTTTACACTACCTTGGTAGGCAGCTGAAAGACACCACAAAAGTTGTTTTACCTGCTTTCTGGGCTGAGATGGGGAACCGCTGAATTTTGGACTCGGCCGGTGAAAAAATGTTCCAAACACACTCCATGCACAACTCCACCGGGGAAGGTGCCAGACAGGAGTTCTGTTGGAAGTTTTTACATTGCTCCGGTAGGCACCTGAAAGACACCACAAAAGTTGTTCTACCTGCTTTCTGGGCTGAGATGGGGAACCACTAAATTTTGGAGTCGGCTGGTGACAAAATGTTCCAAACACACCCCATGCACAACTCCACCGGGGAAGGTGCCAGACAGGAGTTCTCCTGGTAGTTTTTACATTGCTCCGGTAGGCATCTGAAAGACACCACAAAAGTTGTTCTACCTGCTTTCTGGGCTGATATTCGGGAACCGCTGAATTTTGGACTTGGCTGGTGACGAAATGTTCCAAACACACCCCCTGCACAACTCCACCGGGGAAGGTGCCAGACAGGAGTTCTCTTGATAGTTTTGACACTACCTTGGTAGGCAGCTGAAAGGCACCACAAAAGTTGTTCTACCTGTTTTCTGGGCTGAGATGGGGAACCGCTGAATTTTGGACTTGGCTGGTGACGAAATGTTCCAAACACACCCCCTGCACAACTCCACCGGGGAATGTGCCAGACAAGAGTTCTGTTGGAAGTTTTTACACTACTTTGGTAGGCACCTGAAAGACACCACAAAAGTTGTTTTACCTGCTTTCTGGGCTGAGATGGGGAACCGCTGAATTTTGGACTCGGCCGGTGACAAAATGTTCCAAACACACCCCATGCACAACTCCACCGGGGAAGGTGCCAGACAGGAGTTCTCTTAATAGTTTTTACACTACCTTGGTAGGCATCTGAAAGGCACCACAAAAGTTGTTCTACCTGCTCTCTGGGCTGAGATGGGGAACAGCTGAATTTTGGACTCGGCTGGTGACAAAATGTTCCAAACACACCCCCTGCACAACTCCACCGGGGAAGGTGCCAGACAGGAGTTCTCTTAGCAGTTTTTACACTACATTGGTAGGCAGCTGAAAGACACCACAAAAGTTGTTCTGCCTGCTTTCTGGGCTGAGATGGGGAACCGCTGAATTTTGGAGTCGGCTGGTGACAAAAGTTTAATAAATACACCCCATGCACAACTCCACTAGCGAAGGTGCCAGGAACGAATTCTGTTGGTAGTTTTTACATTGCTCCGGTAGGCACCTGAAAGGCACCACAAAAGTTGTTCTTCCTGCTTTCTGGGCTGAGATGGGGAACCGCTGAATTTTGGAGTCGGCCGGTGACAAAATGTTCCAAACACAGCCCATGCACAACTCCACCGGGGAAGGTGCCAGACAGGAGTTCTCCTGGTAGTTTTTACATTGCTCCGGTAGGCATCTGAAAGACACCACAAAAGTTGTTCTACCTGCTTTCTGGGCTGAGATGGGGAACCGCTGAATTTTGGACTCGGCCGGTGAAAAAATGTTCCAAACACACCCCATGCACAACTCCACCGGGGAAGGTGCCAGACAGGAGTTCTCTTAATAGTTTTTACACTACCTTGGTAGGCATCTGAAAGACACCACAAAAGTTGTTCTACCTGCTTTCTGGGCTGAGATGGGGAACAGCTGAATTTTGGAGTCGGCTGGTGACAAAATGTTCCAAACACACCCCATGCACAACTCCACCGGGGAAGTTGCCAGGCAGGAGTTATGTTGGTAGTTTTTACACTACCTTGGTAGGCAGCTGAAAGGCACCACAAAAGTTGTTCTACCTGCTTTCTGGGCTGAGATGGGGAACAGCTGAATTTTGGATTCGGCTGGTGACAAAATGTTCCAAACACACCCCCTGCACAACTCCACCGGGGAAGGTGCCAGACAAGAGTTCTCTTGATAGTTTTTACACTACCTTGGTAGGCATTTGAAAGGCACCACAAAAGTTGTTCTACCTGCTTTCTGGGCTGAGATGGGGAACAGCTGAATTTTGGACTCGGCTGGTGACAAAATTTTAATAAATACACCCCATGCACAACTCCACTAGCGAAGGTGCCAGGAAGGAATTCTCTTGGTAGTTTTTACATTGCTCCGGTAGGCATCAAAAAGACACCACAAAAGTTGTTCTTCCTGCTTTCTGGGATGAGATGGGGAATCGCTGAATTTTGGACTCGGCTGGTGACGAAATGTTCCAAACACACCCCCTGCACAACTCCACCGGGGAAGGTGCCAGACAGGAGTTCTCTTAGTAGTTTTTACACTACCTTGGTAGGCAGCTGAAAGGCACCACAAAAGTTGTTTTACCTGCTTTCTGGGCTGAGATGGGGAACCGCTGAATTTTGGAGTCGGCTGGTGACAAAATTTTAATAAATACACCCCATGCACAACTCCACTAGCGAAGGTGCCAGGGACGAATCCTGTTGGTAGTTTTTACATTGCTCCGGTAGGCATCAAAAAGACACCACAAAAGTTGTTCTACCTGCTTTCTGGGCTGAGATGGGGAACCGCTGAATTTTGGACTCGGCTGGTGACGAAATGTTCCAAACACACCCCCTGCACAACTCCACCGGGGAAGGTGCCAGACAGGAGTTCTCTTAGTAGTTTTTACACTACATTGGTAGGCAGCTGAAAGGCACCACAAAAGTTGTTCTACCTGCTTTCTGGGCTGAGATGGGGAACCACTGAATTTTGGACTTGGGTGGTGACGAAATGTTCCAAACACACCCCATGCACAACTCCACCGGGGAAGGTCCAGACAAGAGTTCTCCTGGTAGTTTTTACACTACCTTGGTAGGCATTTGAAAGGCACCACAAAAGTTGTTCTACCTGCTTTCTGGGCTGAGATGGGGAACAGCTGAATTTTGGACTCGGCTGGTGACAAAATTTTAATAAATACACCCCATGCACAACTCCACTAGGGAAGGTGCCAGGAAGGAATTCTGTTGGTAGTTTTTACATTGCTCCGGTAGGCATCAAAAAGACACTACAAAAGTTGTTCTACCTGCTTTCTGGGCTGAGATGGGGAACCGCTGAATTTTGGACTCGGCTGGTGACAAAATGTTCCAAACACACCCCATGCACAACTCCACCGGGGAAGGTGCCAGACAAGAGTTCTCCTGGTAGTTTTTACACTACCTTGGTAGGCATCTGAAAGACACCACAAAAGTTGTTCTACCTGCTTTCTGGGCTGAGATGGGGAACCGCTGAATTTTGGACTCGGCTGGTGACAAAATGTTCCAAACACACCCCATGCACAACTCCACCGGGGAAGGTGCCAGAAAGGAGTTCTCCTGGTAGTTTTTACACTACCATGGTAGGCATCTGAAAGGCACCACAAAAGTTGTTCTACCTGCTTTCTGGGCTGAGATGGGGAACAGCTGAATTTTGGACTCGGCTGGTGACAAAATGATCCAAAAACACCCCATGCACAATTCCACCGGGGAAGGTGCCAGAAAGGAGTTCTCCTGGTAGTTTTTACACTACCTTGGTAGGCACCTGAAAGACACCACAAAAGTTTTTTCTTCCTGCTTTCTGGGCTGAGACGGGGAACCGCTGAATTTTGGACTCGGCTGGTGACAAAATGTTCCAAACACACCCCCTGCACAACTCCACCGGGGAAGGTGCCAGACAAGAGTTCTCCTGGTAGTTTTTACACTACCATGGTAGGCAGCTGAAAGGCACCACAAAAGTTGTTCTACCTGCTTTCTGGGCTGAGATGGGGAACAGCTGAATTTTGGACTCGGCTGGTGACAAAATTTTAATAAATACACCCCATGCACAACTCCACCGGGGAAGGTGCCAGGCAGGAGTTATGTTGGTAGTTTTTACATTGCTCCGGTAGGCATCAAAAAGACACTACAAAAGTTGTTCTACCTGCTTTCTGGGCTGAGATGGGGAACAGCTGAATTTTGGAGTCGGCTGGTGACAAAATGTTCCAAACACACCCCCTGCACAACTCCACCGGGGAATGTGCCAGACAAGTGTTCTCCTGGTAGTTTTTACACTACCTTGGTAGGTACCTGAAAGACACCACAAAAGTTGTTTTACCTGGATTCTGGGCTGAGATGGGGAACCGCTGAATTTTGGACTCGGCTGGTGACAAAATGTTCCAAACACACCCCATGCACAACTCCACCGGGGAAGGTGCCAGAAAGGAGTTCTCCTGGTAGTTTTTACACTACCTTGGTAGGCACCTGAAAGACACCACAAAAGTTGTTTTACCTGCTTTCTGGGCTGAGATGGGGAACAGCTGAATTTTGGACTCGGCTGGTGACAAAATGTTCCAAACACACCCCATGCACAACTCCACCGGGGAAGGTGCCAGAAAGGAGTTCTCCTGGTAGTTTTTACACTACCTTGGTAGGCATCTGAAAGGCACCACAAAAGTTGTTCTACCTGCTCTCTGGGCTGAGATGGGGAACCGCTGAATTTTGGACTCGGCTGGTGACAAAATGTTCCAAACACACCCCCTGCACAACTCCACCGGGGGAGGTGCCAGACAAGAGTTCTGTTGGAAGTTTTTACACTACCTTGGTAGGCATCTGAAAGACACCACAAAAGTTGTTCTACCTGCTTTCTGGGCTGAGATGGGGAACAGCTGAATTTTGGAGTCGGCTGGTGACAAAATGTTCCAAACACACCCCATGCACAACTCCACCGGGGAAGGTGCCAGACAGGAGTTCTCCTGGTAGTTTTTACATTGCTCCGGTAGGCACCTGAAAGACACCACAAAAGTTGTTCTACCTGCTTTCTGGGCTGAGATGGGGAACCGCTGAATTTTGGACTCGGCTGGTGACAAAATTTTAATAAATACACCCCATGCACAACTCCACTAGTGAAGGTGCCAAGAACGAATTCTGTTGGTAGTTTTTACATTGCTCCGGTAGGCACCTGAAAGACACCACAAAAGTTGTTCTACCTGCTTTCTGGGCTGAGATGGGGAACCGCTGAATTTTGGACTCGGCCGGTGACAAAATGTTCCAAACACACCCCATGCACAACTCCACCGGGGAAGGTGCCAGACAGGAGTTCTCCTGGTAGTTTTTACATTGCTCCGGTAGGCATCTGAAAGACACCACAAAAGTTGTTCTACCTGCTTTCTGGGCTGAGATGGGGAACCGCTGAATTTTGGACTCGGCTGGTGACAAAATGTTCCAAACACACCCCATGCACAACTCCACCGGGGAAGGTGCCAGACAAGAGTTCTCCTGGTAGTTTTTACACTACCATGGTAGGCAGCTGAAAGGCACCACAAAAGTTGTTCTACCTGCTTTCTGGGCTGAGATGGGGAACAGCTGAATTTTGGAGTCGGCTGGTGACAAAATGTTCCAAACACACCCCATGCACAACTCCACCGGGGAAGGTGCCAGAAACGAGTTCTCCTGGTAGTTTTTACACTACCTTGGTAGGCACCTGAAAGACACCACAAAAGTTTTTTATTCCTGCTTTCTGGGCTGAGACGGGGAACAGCTGAATTTTGGACTCGGCTGGTGACAAAATGTTCCAAACACACCCCATGCACAACTCCACCACGGAAGGTGCCAGACAAGAGTTCTCTTGATAGTTTTTACACTACCTTGGTAGGCATCTGAAAGACACCACAAAAGTTGTTCTACCTGCTTTCTGGGCTGAGATGGGGAACAGCTGAATTTTGGACTCGGCTGGTGACAAAATTTTAATAAATACACCCCATGCACAACTCCACTAGCGAAGGTGCCAGGAAGGAATTCTGTTGGTAGTTTTTACATTGCTCCAGTAGGCATCAAAAAGACACTACAAAAGTTGTTCTACCTGCTTTCTGGGCTGAGATGGGGAACCGCTGAATTTTGGAGTCGGCCGGTGACAAAATGTTCCAAACACACCCCATGCACAACTCCACCGGGGAAGGTGCCAGACAGGAGTTCTCTTAATAGTTTTTACACTACCTTGGTAGGCAGCTGAAAGACACCACAAAAGTTGTTCTACCTGCTTTCTGGGCTGAGATGGGGAACCGCTGAATTTTGGACTCGGCTGGTGACAAAATGTTCCAAACACACCCCCTGCACAACTCCACCGGGGAATGTGCCAGACAAGAGTTCTCCTGGTAGTTTTTACACTACCTTGGTAGGTACCTGAAAGACACCACAAAAGTTGTTCTACCTGCTTTCTGGGCTGAGATGGGGAACCGCTGAATTTTGGACTCGGCTGGTGACAAAATGTTCCAAACACACCCCATGCACATCTCCACCGGGGAAGGTGCCAGAAAGGAGTTCTCCTGGTAGTTTTTACACTACCTTGGTAGGCATTTGAAAGACACCACAAAAGTTCTTCTACCTGCTTTCTGGGCTGAGATGGGGAACCGCTGAATTTTGGAGTCGGCCGGTGACAAAATTTTAATAAATACACCCCATGCACAACTCCACTAGCGAAGGTGCCAGGAAGGAATTCTGTTGGTAGTTTTTACATTGCTCCGGTAGGCATCAAAAAAACACTACAAAAGTTGTTCTACCTGCTTTCTGGGCTGAGATGGGGAACCGCTGAATTTTGGACTCGGCCGGTGACAAAATGTTCCAAACACACCCCATGCACAACTCCACCGGGGAAGGTGCCAGACAGGAGTTCTCCTGGTAGTTTTTACATTGCTCCGGTAGGCATCTGAAAGGCACCAAAAAAGTTGTTCTACCTGCTCTCTGGGCTGAGATGGGGAACAGCTGAATTTTGGACTCGGCTGGTGACAAAATGTTCCAAATACACCCCCTGCACAACTCCACCGGGGAAGGTGCCAGACAGGAGTTCTCTTAGTAGTTTTGACACTACCTTGGTAGGCAGCTGAAAGGCACCACAAAAGTTGTTCTACCTGCTTTCTGGGCTGAGATGGGGAACAGCTGAATTTTGGAGTCGGCTGGTGACAAAATGTTCCAAACACACCCCATGCACAACTCCACCGGGGAAGGTGCCAGACAGGAGTTCTCTTAGTAGTTTTTACACTACCTTGGTAGGCAGCTGAAAGGCACCACAAAAGTTGTTCTGCCTGCTTTCTGGGCTGAGATGGGGAACCGCTGAATTTTGGACTCGGCTGGTGACAAAATTTTAATAAATACACCCCATGCACAACTCCACTAGCGAAGGTGCCAAGAAGGAATTCTGTTGGTAGTTTTTACATTGCTCCGGTAGGCACCTGAAAGACACCACAAAAGTTGTTCTTCCTGCTGTCTGGGATGAGATGGGGAACCGCTGAATTTTGGACTCGGCTGGTGACAAAATGTTCCAAACACACCCCATGCACAACTCCACCGGGGAAGGTGCCAGACAGGAGTTCTCCTGGTAGTTTTTACATTGCTCCGGTAGGCATCTGAAACGCACCACAAAAGTTGTTCTACCTGCTTTCTGGGCTGAGATGGGGAACCGCTGAATTTTGGACTCGGCTGGTGACAAAATGTTCCAAACACACCCCCTGCACAACTCCACCGGGGAAGGTGCCAGACAAGAGTTCTCCTGGTAGTTTTTACACTACCTTGGTAGGCACCTGAAAGACACCACAAAAGTTGTTCTACCTGCTTTCTGGGCTGAGATGGGGAACAGCTGAATTTTGGACTCGGCTGGTGACAAAATGTTCCAAACACACCCCCTGCACAACTCCACCGGGGAAGGTGCCAGACAAGAGTTCTCTTGATAGTTTTTACACTACCTTGGTAGGCACCTGAAAGACACCACAAAAGTTGTTCTACCTGCTTTCTGGGCTGAGATGGGGAGCAGCTGAATTTTGGACTCGGCTGGTGACAAAATGTTCCAAACACACCCCATGCACAACTCCACCGGGGAAGGTGCCAGACAAGAGTTCTCTTGATAGTTTTTACACTACCTTGGTAGGCATTTGAAAGGCACCACAAAAGTTGTTCTACCTGCTTTCTGGGCTGAGATGGGGAACAGCTGAATTTTGGACTCGGCTGGTGACAAAATTTTAATAAATACACCCCATGCACAACTCCACTAGCGAAGGTGCCAGGAAGGAATTCTGTTGGTAGTTTTTACATTGCTCCAGTAGGCATCAAAAAGACACTACAAAAGTTGTTCTACCTGCTTTCTGGGCTGAGATGGGGAACCGCTGAATTTTGGAGTCGGCCGGTGACAAAATGTTCCAAACACACCCCATGCACAACTCCACCGGGGAAGGTGCCAGACAGGAGTTCTCTTAATAGTTTTTACACTACCTTGGTAGGCAGCTGAAAGACACCACAAAAGTTGTTCTACCTGCTTTCTGGGCTGAGATGGGGAACCGCTGAATTTTGGACTCGGCTGGTGACAAAATGTTCCAAACACACCCCCTGCACAACTCCACCGGGGAATGTGCCAGACAAGAGTTCTCCTGGTAGTTTTTACACTACCTTGGTAGGTACCTGAAAGACACCACAAAAGTTGTTCTACCTGCTTTCTGGGCTGAGATGGGGAACCGCTGAATTTTGGACTCGGCTGGTGACAAAATGTTCCAAACACACCCCATGCACATCTCCACCGGGGAAGGTGCCAGAAAGGAGTTCTCCTGGTAGTTTTTACACTACCTTGGTAGGCATTTGAAAGACACCACAAAAGTTCTTCTACCTGCTTTCTGGGCTGAGATGGGGAACCGCTGAATTTTGGAGTCGGCCGGTGACAAAATTTTAATAAATACACCCCATGCACAACTCCACTAGCGAAGGTGCCAGGAAGGAATTCTGTTGGTAGTTTTTACATTGCTCCGGTAGGCATCAAAAAAACACTACAAAAGTTGTTCTACCTGCTTTCTGGGCTGAGATGGGGAACCGCTGAATTTTGGACTCGGCCGGTGACAAAATGTTCCAAACACACCCCATGCACAACTCCACCGGGGAAGGTGCCAGACAGGAGTTCTCCTGGTAGTTTTTACATTGCTCCGGTAGGCATCTGAAAGGCACCAAAAAAGTTGTTCTACCTGCTCTCTGGGCTGAGATGGGGAACAGCTGAATTTTGGACTCGGCTGGTGACAAAATGTTCCAAATACACCCCCTGCACAACTCCACCGGGGAAGGTGCCAGACAGGAGTTCTCTTAGTAGTTTTGACACTACCTTGGTAGGCAGCTGAAAGGCACCACAAAAGTTGTTCTACCTGCTTTCTGGGCTGAGATGGGGAACAGCTGAATTTTGGAGTCGGCTGGTGACAAAATGTTCCAAACACACCCCATGCACAACTCCACCGGGGAAGGTGCCAGACAGGAGTTCTCTTAGTAGTTTTTACACTACCTTGGTAGGCAGCTGAAAGGCACCACAAAAGTTGTTCTGCCTGCTTTCTGGGCTGAGATGGGGAACCGCTGAATTTTGGACTCGGCTGGTGACAAAATTTTAATAAATACACCCCATGCACAACTCCACTAGCGAAGGTGCCAAGAAGGAATTCTGTTGGTAGTTTTTACATTGCTCCGGTAGGCACCTGAAAGACACCACAAAAGTTGTTCTTCCTGCTGTCTGGGATGAGATGGGGAACCGCTGAATTTTGGACTCGGCTGGTGACAAAATGTTCCAAACACACCCCATGCACAACTCCACCGGGGAAGGTGCCAGACAGGAGTTCTCCTGGTAGTTTTTACATTGCTCCGGTAGGCATCTGAAACGCACCACAAAAGTTGTTCTACCTGCTTTCTGGGCTGAGATGGGGAACCGCTGAATTTTGGACTCGGCTGGTGACAAAATGTTCCAAACACACCCCCTGCACAACTCCACCGGGGAAGGTGCCAGACAAGAGTTCTCCTGGTAGTTTTTACACTACCTTGGTAGGCACCTGAAAGACACCACAAAAGTTGTTCTACCTGCTTTCTGGGCTGAGATGGGGAACCGCTGAATTTTGGACTCGGCCGGTGACAAAATGTTCCAAACACACCCCCTGCACAACTCCACCGGGGAAGGTGCCAGACAAGAGTTCTCTTGATAGTTTTTACACTACCTTGGTAGGCACCTGAAAGACACCACAAAAGTTGTTCTACCTGCTTTCTGGGCTGAGATGGGGAGCAGCTGAATTTTGGACTCGGCTGGTGACAAAATGTTCCAAACACACCCCATGCACAACTCCACCGGGGAAGGTGCCAGACAAGAGTTCTCTTGATAGTTTTTACACTACCTTGGTAGGCATTTGAAAGGCACCACAAAAGTTGTTCTACCTGCTTTCTGGGCTGAGATGGGGAACAGCTGAATTTTGGACTCGGCTGGTGACAAAATTTTAATAAATACACCCCATGCACAACTCCACCGGGGAAGGTACCAGGAAGGAATTCTGTTGATAGTTTTTACATTGCTCCGGTAGGCATCAAAAAGACACTATAAAAGTTGTTCTACCTGCTTTCTGGGCTGAGATGGGGAACCGCTGAATTTTGGACTCGGCCGGTGACAAAATGTTCCAAACACACCCCATGCACAACTCCACCGGGGAAGGTGCCAGAGAGGAGTTCTCCTGGTAGTTTTTACATTGCTCCGGTAGGCATCTGAAAGACACCACAAAAGTTGTTCTACCTGCTTTCTGGGCTGAGATGGGGAACCGCTGAATTTTGGAGTCGGCTGGTGACGAAATGTTCCAAAAACACCCCATGCACAACTCCACCGGGGAAGGTGCCATAAAGGAGTTCTCCTGGTAGTTTTTACACTACCTTGGTAGGCACCTGAAAGACACCACAAAAGTTGTTTTACCTGCTTTCTGGGCTCAGATGGGGAACAGCTGAATTTTGGACTCGGCTGGTGAAAAAATTTTAATAAATACCCCATGCACAACTCCACCGGGGAAGGTGCCAGACAAGAGTTCTCTTGATAGTTTTTACACTACCTTGGTAGGCATTTGAAAGGCACCACAAAAGTTGTTCTACCTGCTTTCTGGGCTGAGATGGGGAACAGCTGAATTTTGGACTCGGCTGGTGACAAAATTTTAATAAATACAGCCCCTGCACAACTCCACCGGGGAATGTGCCAGACAAGAGTTCTGTTGGAAGTTTTTATACTACCTTGGTAGGCACCTGAAAGACACCACAAAAGTTGTTCTACCTGCTTTCTGGGCTGAGATGGGGAACAGCTGAATTTTGGACTCGGCCGGTGACAAAATGTTCCAAACTCACCCCATGCACAACTCCACCAGGGAAGGTGCCAGACAGGAGTTCTCTTGATAGTTTTTACACTACCTTGGTAGGCAGCTGAAAGGCACCACAAAAGTTGTTCTACCTGCTTTCTGGGCTGAGATGGGGAACAGCTGAATTTTGGAGTCGGCTGGTGACAAAATTTTAATAAATACACCCCATGCACAACTCCACTAGCGAAGGTGCCAGGAAGGAATTCTGTTGGTAGTTTTTACATTGCTCCGGTAGGCATCAAAAAGACACTATAAAAGTTGTTCTACCTGCTTTCTGGGCTGAGATGGGGAACCGCTGAATTTTGGACTCGGCCGGTGACAAAATGTTCCAAACACACCCCATGCACAACTCCACCGGGGAAGGTGCCAGGCAGGAGTTATGTTGGTAGTTTTTACATTGCTCCGGTAGGCATCTGAAAGACACCACAAAAGTTGTTCTACCTGCTTTCTGGGCTGAGATGGGGAACAGCTGAATTTTGGACTCGGCTGGTGACAAAATTTTAATAAATACCCCCTGCACAACTCCACCGGGGAAGGTGCCAGACAAGAGTTCTCTTGATAGTTTTTACACTACCTTGGTAGGCATTTGAAAGGCACCACAAAAGTTGTTCTACCTGCTTTCTGGGCTGAGATGGGGAACAGCTGAATTTTGGACTCGGCTGGTGACAAAATTTTAATAAATACACCCCCTGCACAACTGCACCGGGGAATGTGCCAGACAAGAGTTCTGTTGGAAGTTTTTATACTACCTTGGTAGGCACCTGAAAGGCACCACAAAAGTTGTTCTACCTGCTTTCTGGGCTGAGATGGGGAACCGCTGAATTTTGGACTCGGCTGGTGACAAAATGTTCCAAACACACCCCATGCACAACTCCACCGGGGAAGGTGCCAGACAGGAGTTCTCCTGGTAGTTTTTACATTGCTCCGGTAGGCATCTGAAAGACACCACAAAAGTTGTTCTACCTGCTTTCTGGGCTGAGATGGGGAACAGCTGAATTTTGGACTCGGCTGGTGACAAAATGTTCCAAACACACCCCCTGCACAACTCCACCGGGGAATGTGCCAGACAAGAGTTCTGTTGGCAGTTTTTACACTACCTTGGTAGGCATCTGAAAGACACCACAAAAGTTGTTCTACCTGCTTTCTGGGCTGAGATGGGGAACAGCTGAATTTTGGACTCGGCTGGTGACAAAATTTTAATAAATACACCCCATGCACAACTCCACCGGGGAAGGTGCCAGGAAGGAATTCTGTTGGTAGTTTTTACATTGCTCCGGTAGGCATCAAAAAGACACTATAAAAGTTGTCCTACCTGCTTTCTGGGCTGAGATGGGGAACCGCTGAATTTTGGACTCGGCCGGTGACAAAATGTTCCAAACACACCCCATGCACAACTCCACCGGGGAAGGTGCCAGGCAGGAGTTATGTTGGTAGTTTTTACATTGCTCCGGTAGGCATCTGAAAGACACCACAAAAGTTGTTCTACCTGCTTTCTGGGCTGAGATGGGGAACCGCTGAATTTTGGAGTCGGCTGGTGACGAAATGTTCCAAACACACCCCATGCACAACTCCACCGGGGAAGGTGCCATAAAGGAGTTCTCCTGGTAGTTTTTACACTACCTTGGTAGGCACCTGAAAGACACCACAAAAGTTGTTTTACCTGCTTTCTGGGCTCAGATGGGGAACAGCTGAATTTTGGACTCGGCTGGTGAAAAAATTTTAATAAATACCCCATGCACAACTCCACCGGGGAAGGTGCCAGACAAGAGTTCTCTTGATAGTTTTTACACTACCTTGGTAGGCATTTGAAAGGCACCACAAAAGTTGTTCTACCTGCTTTCTGGGCTGAGATGGGGAACCGCTGAATTTTGGACTCGGCTGGTGACAAAATTTTAATAAATACACCCCCTGCACAACTCCACCGGGGAATGTGCCAGACAAGAGTTCTGTTGGAAGTTTTTATACTACCTTGGTAGGCACCTGAAAGACACCACAAAAGTTGTTCTACCTGCTTTCTGGGCTGAGATGGGGAACCGCTGAATTTTGGACTCGGCTGGTGACAAAATGTTCCAAACACACCCCCTGCACAACTCCACCGGGGAAGGTGCCAGACAGGAGTTCTCCTGGTAGTTTTTACATTGCTCCGGTAGGCATCTGAAAGACACCACAAAAGTTGTTCTACCTGCTTTCTGGGCTGAGATGGGGAACAGCTGAATTTTGGACTCGGCTGGTGACAAAATGTTCCAAACACACCCCATGCACAACTCCACCGGGGAAGGTGCCAGACAGGAGTTCTCCTGGTAGTTTTTACATTGCTCCAGTAGGCATCTGAAAGACACCACAAAAGTTGTTCTACCTGCTTTCTGGGCTGAGATGGGGAACAGCTGAATTTTGGAGTCGGCCGGTGACAAAATGTTCCAAACTCACCCCATGCACAACTCCACCGGGGAAGGTGCCAGACAGGAGTTCTCTTGATAGTTTTTACACTACCTTGGTAGGCAGCTGAAAGGCACCACAAAAGTTGTTCTACCTGCTTTCTGGGCTGAGATGGGGAACAGCTGAATTTTGGACTCGGCTGGTGACAAAATTTTAATAAATACACCCCATGCACAACTCCACTAGCGAAGGTGCCAGGAAGGAATTCTGTTGGTAGTTTTTACATTGCTCCGGTAGGCATCAAAAAGACACTATAAAAGTTGTTCTACCTGCTTTCTGGGCTGAGATGGGGAACCGCTGAATTTTGGACTCGGCCGGTGACAAAATGTTCCAAACACACCCCATGCACAACTCCACCGGGGAAGGTGCCAGGCAGGAGTTATGTTGGTAGTTTTTACATTGCTCCGGTAGGCATCTGAAAGACACCACAAAAGTTGTTCTACCTGCTTTCTGGGCTGAGATGGGGAACAGCTGAATTTTGGACTCGGCTGGTGACAAAATTTTAATAAATACCCCCTGCACAACTCCACCGGGGAAGGTGCCAGACAAGAGTTCTCTTGATAGTTTTTACACTACCTTGGTAGGCAGCTGAAAGGCACCACAAAAGTTGTTCTACCTGCTTTCTGGGCTGAGATGGGGAACAGCTGAATTTTGGACTCGGCTGGTGACAAAATTTTAATAAATACACCCCCTGCACAACTGCACCGGGGAATGTGCCAGACAAGAGTTCTGTTGGAAGTTTTTATACTACCTTGGTAGGCACCTGAAAGGCACCACAAAAGTTGTTCTACCTGCTTTCTGGGCTGAGATGGGGAACCGCTGAATTTTGGACTCGGCTGGTGACAAAATGTTCCAAACACACCCCCTGCACAACTCCACCGGGGAAGGTGCCAGACAGGAGTTCTCCTGGTAGTTTTTACATTGCTCCGGTAGGCATCTGAAAGACACCACAAAAGTTGTTCTACCTGCTTTCTGGGCTGAGATGGGGAACAGCTGAATTTTGGAGTCGGCTGGTGACAAAATGTTCCAAACACACCCCCTGCACAACTCCACCGGGGAATGTGCCAGACAAGAGTTCTGTTGGCAGTTTTTACACTACCTTGGTAGGCATCTGAAAGACACCACAAAAGTTGTTCTACCTGCTTTCTGGGCTGAGATGGGGAACAGCTGAATTTTGGACTCGGCTGGTGACAAAATGTTCCAAACACACCCCCTGCACAACTCCACCGGGGAAGGTGCCAGACAGGAGTTCTGTTGGTAGTTTTTACACTACCTTGGTAGGCACCTGAAAGACACCACAAAAGTTGTTCTACCTGCTTTCTGGGCTGAGATGGGGAACAGCTGAATTTTGGAGTCGGCTGGTGACAAAATGTTCCAAACACACCCCGTGCACAACTCCACCGGGGAAGGTGCCAGACAGGAGTTCTCTTAGTAGTTTTTACACTACCTTGGTGGGCAGCTGAAAGACACCACAAAAGTTGTTCTGCCTGCTTTCTGGGCTGAGATGGGGAACAGCTGAATTTTGGACTCGGCTGGTGACAAAATTTTAATAAATACACCCCATGCACAACTCCACTAGCGAAGGTGCCAGGAACGAATAATGTTGGTAGTTTTTACATTGCTCCGGTAGGCATCAAAAAGACACCACAAAAGTTGTTCTACCTGCTTTCTGGGCTGAGATGGGGAACCGCTGAATTTTGGACTCGGCTGGTGACAAAATGTTCCAAACACACCCCATGCACAACTCCACCGGGGAAGGTGCCAGAAACGAGTTCTCCTGGTAGTTTTTACATTGCTCCGGTAGGCACCTGAAAGACACCACAAAAGTTGTTCTACCTGCTTTCTGGGCTGAGATGGGGAACAGCTGAATTTTGGACTCGGCTGGTGACAAAATTTTAATAAATACACCCCATGCACAACTCCACTAGCGAAGGTGCCAGGAAGGAATTCTGTTGGTAGTTTTTACATTGCTCCGGTAGGCATCTGAAAGACACCACAAAAGTTGTTCTACCTGCTTTCTGGGCTGAGATGGGGAACCGCTGAATTTTGGAGTCGGCTGGTGACGAAATGTTCCAAAAACACCCCATGCACAACTCCACCGGGGAAGGTGCCATAAAGGAGTTCTCCTGGTAGTTTTTACACTACCTTGGTAGGCACCTGAAAGACACCACAAAAGTTGTTTTACCTGCTTTCTGGGCTCAGATGGGGAACAGCTGAATTTTGGACTCGGCTGGTGAAAAAATTTTAATAAATACCCCCTGCACAACTCCACCGGGGAAGGTGCCAGACAAGAGTTCTCTTGATAGTTTTTACACTACCTTGGTAGGCATTTGAAAGGCACCACAAAAGTTGTTCTACCTGCTTTCTGGGCTGAGATGGGGAACAGCTGAATTTTGGACTCGGCTGGTGACAAAATTTTAATAAATACACCCCATGCACAACTCCACCGGGGAAGGTGCCAGGAAGGAATTCTGTTGGTAGTTTTTACATTGCTCCGGTAGGCATCAAAAAGACACTATAAAAGTTGTTCTACCTGCTTTCTGGGCTGAGATGGGGAACCGCTGAATTTTGGACTCGGCCGGTGACAAAATGTTCCAAACACACCCCATGCACAACTCCACCGGGGAAGGTGCCAGGCAGGAGTTATGTTGGTAGTTTTTACATTGCTCCGGTAGGCATCTGAAAGACACCACAAAAGTTGTTCTACCTGCTTTCTGGGCTGAGATGGGGAACCGCTGAATTTTGGAGTCGGCTGGTGACGAAATGTTCCAAACACACCCCCTGCACAACTCCACCGGGGAAGGTGCCATAAAGGAGTTCTCCTGGTAGTTTTTACACTACCTTGGTAGGCACCTGAAAGACACCACAAAAGTTGTTTTACCTGCTTTCTGGGCTGAGATGGGGAACAGCTGAATTTTGGACTCGGCTGGTGACAAAATTTTAATAAATACACCCCCTGCACAACTGCACCGGGGAATGTGCCAGACAAGAGTTCTGTTGGTAGTTTTTATACTACCTTGGTAGGCACCTGAAAGGCACCACAAAAGTTGTTCTACCTGCTTTCTGGGCTGAGATGGGGAACCGCTGAATTTTGGACTCGGCTGGTGACAAAATGTTCCAAACACACCCCATGCACAACTCCACCGGGGAAGGTGCCAGACAGGAGTTCTCCTGGTAGTTTTTACATTGCTCCGGTAGGCATCTGAAAGACACCACAAAAGTTGTTCTACCTGCTTTCTGGGCTGAGATGGGGAACAGCTGAATTTTGGACTCGGCTGGTGACAAAATGTTCCAAACACACCCCATGCACAACTCCACCGGGGAATGTGCCAGACAAGAGTTCTGTTGGCAGTTTTTACACTACCTTGGTAGGCATCTGAAAGACACCACAAAAGTTGTTCTACCTGCTTTCTGGGCTGAGATGGGGAACAGCTGAATTTTGGACTCGGCTGGTGACAAAATTTTAATAAATACACCCCATGCACAACTCCACCGGGGAAGGTGCCAGGCAGGAGTTATGTTGGTAGTTTTTACATTGCTCCGGTAGGCATCAAAAAGACACTATAAAAGTTGTTCTACCTGCTTTCTGGGCTGAGATGGGGAACCGCTGAATTTTGGAGTCGGCTGGTGACGAAATGTTCCAAAAACACCCCATGCACAACTCCACCGGGGAAGGTGCCATAAAGGAGTTCTCCTGGTAGTTTTTACACTACCTTGGTAGGCACCTGAAAGACACCACAAAAGTTGTTTTACCTGCTTTCTGGGCTCAGATGGGGAACAGCTGAATTTTGGACTCGGCTGGTGAAAAAATTTTAATAAATACCCCATGCACAACTCCACCGGGGAAGGTGCCAGACAAGAGTTCTCTTGATAGTTTTTACACTACCTTGGTAGGCATTTGAAAGGCACCACAAAAGTTGTTCTACCTGCTTTCTGGGCTGAGGTGGGGAACAGCTGAATTTTGGACTCGGCTGGTGACAAAATTTTAATAAATACACCCCCTGCACAACTCCACCGGGGAATGTGCCAGACAAGAGTTCTGTTGGAAGTTTTTATACTACCTTGGTAGGCACCTGAAAGACACCACAAAAGTTGTTCTACCTGCTTTCTGGGCTGAGATGGGGAACCGCTGAATTTTGGACTCGGCTGGTGACAAAATGTTCCAAACACACCCCCTGCACAACTCCACCGGGGAAGGTGCCAGACAGGAGTTCTCCTGGTAGTTTTTACATTGCTCCGGTAGGCATCTGAAAGACACCACAAAAGTTGTTCTACCTGCTTTCTGGGCTGAGATGGGGAACAGCTGAATTTTGGACTCGGCTGGTGACAAAATGTTCCAAACACACCCCATGCACAACTCCACCGGGGAAGGTGCCAGACAGGAGTTCTCCTGGTAGTTTTTACATTGCTCCGGTAGGCATCTGAAAGACACCACAAAAGTTGTTCTACCTGCTTTCTGGGCTGAGATGGGGAACAGCTGAATTTTGGACTCGGCCGGTGACAAAATGTTCCAAACTCACCCCATGCACAACTCCACCGGGGAAGGTGCCAGACAGGAGTTCTCTTGATAGTTTTTACACTACCTTGGTAGGCAGCTGAAAGGCACCACAAAAGTTGTTCTACCTGCTTTCTGGGCTGAGATGGGGAACAGCTGAATTTTGGACTCGGCTGGTGACAAAATTTTAATAAATACACCCCATGCACAACTCCACTAGCGAAGGTGCCAGGAAGGAATTCTGTTGGTAGTTTTTAAATTGCTCCGGTAGGCATCAAAAAGACACCACAAAAGTTGTTCTACCTGCTTTCTGGGCTGAGATGGGGAACCGCTGAATTTTGGACTCGGCCGGTGACAAAATGTTCCAAACACACCCCATGCACAACTCCACCGGGGAAGGTGCCAGACAGGAGTTATGTTGGTAGTTTTTACATTGCTCAGGTAGGCATCTGAAAGACACCACAAAAGTTGTTCTACCTGCTTTCTGGGCTGAGATGGGGAACAGCTGAATTTTGGACTCGGCTGGTGACAAAATTTTAATAAATACCCCCTGCACAACTCCACCGGGGAAGGTGCCAGACAAGAGTTCTCTTGATAGTTTTTACACTACCTTGGTAGGCATTTGAAAGGCACCACAAAAGTTGTTCTTCCTGCTTTCTGGGCTGAGATGGGGAACAGCTGAATTTTGGACTCGGCTGGTGACAAAATTTTAATAAATACACCCCCTGCACAACTGCACCGGGGAATGTGCCAGACAAGAGTTCTGTTGGAAGTTTTTATACTACCTTGGTAGGCACCTGAAAGACACCACAAAAGTTGTTCTACCTGCTTTCTGGGCTGAGATGGGGAACCGCTGAATTTTGGACTCGGCTGGTGACAAAATGTTCCAAACACACCCCATGCACAACTCCACCGGGGAAGGTGCCAGACAGGAGTTCTCCTGGTAGTTTTTACATTGCTCCGGTAGGCATCTGAAAGACACCACAAAAGTTGTTCTACCTGCTTTCTGGGCTGAGATGGGGAACAGCTGAATTTTGGACTCGGGTGGTGACAAAATGTTCCAAACACACCCCCTGCACAACTCCACCGGGGAAGGTGCCAGACAAGAGTTCTGTTGGCAGTTTTTACACTACCTTGGTAGGCATTTGAAAGACACCACAAAAGTTGTTCTACCTGCTTTCTGGGCTGAGATGGGGAACAGCTGAATTTTGGACTCGGCTGGTGACAAAATGTTCCAAACACACCCCCTGCACAACTCCACCGGGGAAGGTGCCAGACAGGAGTTCTGTTGGTAGTTTTTACACTACCTTGGTAGGCACCTGAAAGACACCACAAAAGTTGTTCTACCTGCTTTCTGGGCTGAGATGGGGAACAGCTGAATTTTAGAGTCGGCTGGTGACAAAATGTTCCAAACACACCCCGTGCACAACTCCACCGGGGAAGGTGCCAGACAGGAGTTCTCTTAGTAGTTTTTACACTACCTTGGTGGGCAGCTGAAAGACACCACAAAAGTTGTTCTGCCTGCTTTCTGGGCTGAGATGGGGAACAGCTGAATTTTGGACTCGGCTGGTGACAAAATTTTAATAAATACACCCCATGCACAACTCCACTAGCGAAGGTGCCAGGAAGGAATTCTGTTGGTAGTTTTTACATTGCTCCGGTAGGCATCTGAAAGACACCACAAAAGTTGTTCTACCTGCTTTCTGGGCTGAGATGGGGAACCGCTGAATTTTGGAGTCGGCTGGTGACGAAATGTTCCAAAAACACCCCATGCACAACTCCACCGGGGAAGGTGCCATAAAGGAGTTCTCCTGGTAGTTTTTACACTACCTTGGTAGGCACCTGAAAGACACCACAAAAGTTGTTCTACCTGCTTTCTGGGCTCAGATGGGGAACAGCTGAATTTTGGACTCGGCTGGTGACAAAATTTTAATAAATACCCCCTGCACAACTCCACCGGGGAAGGTGCCAGACAAGAGTTCTCTTGATAGTTTTTACACTACCTTGGTAGGCATTTGAAAGGCACCACAAAAGTTGTTCTACCTGCTTTCTGGGCTGAGATGGGGAACAGCTGAATTTTGGACTCGGCTGGTGACAAAATTTTAATAAATACACCCCCTGCACAACTGCACCGGGGAATGTGCCAGACAAGAGTTCTGTTGGAAGTTTTTATACTACCTTGGTAGGCACCTGAAAGACACCACAAAAGTTGTTCTACCTGCTTTCTGGGCTGAGATGGGGAACCGCTGAATTTTGGACTCGGCTGGTGACAAAATGTTCCAAACACACCCCCTGCACAACTCCACCGGGGAAGGTGCCAGACAGGAGTTCTCCTGGTAGTTTTTACATTGCTCCGGTAGGCATCTGAAAGACACCACAAAAGTTGTTCTACCTGCTTTCTGGGCTGAGATGGGGAACAGCTGAATTTTGGACTCGGCTGGTGACAAAATGTTCCAAACACACCCCATGCACAACTCCACCGGGGAAGGTGCCAGACAGGAGTTCTCCTGGTAGTTTTTACATTGCTCCAGTAGGCATCTGAAAGACACCACAAAAGTTGTTCTACCTGCTTTCTGGGCTGAGATGGGGAACAGCTGAATTTTGGACTCGGCCGGTGACAAAATGTTCCAAACACACCCCATGCACAACTCCACCGGGGAAGGTGCCAGACAGGAGTTCTGTTGGTAGTTTTTACACTACCTTGGTAGGCTCCTGAAAGACACCACAAAAGTTGTTCTACCTGCTTTCTGGGCTGAGATGGGGAACAGCTGAATTTTGGAGTCGGCCGGTGACAAAATGTTCCAAACTCACCCCATGCACAACTCCACCGGGGAAGGTGCCAGGCAGGAGTTCTCTTAATAGTTTTTACACTACCTTGGTAGGCAGCTGAAAGGCACCACAAAAGTTGTTCTACCTGCTTTCTGGGCTGAGATGGGGAACAGCTGAATTTTGGACTCGGCTGGTGACAAAATTTTAATAAATACACCCCATGCACAACTCCACTAGCGAAGGTGCCAGGAAGGAATTCTGTTGGTAGTTTTTACATTGCTCCGGTAGGCATCAAAAAGACACTATAAAAGTTGTTCTACCTGCTTTCTGGGCTGAGATGGGGAACAGCTGAATTTTGGACTCGGCTGGTGACAAAATTTTAATAAATACACCCCCTGCACAACTGCACCGGGGAATGTGCCAGACAAGAGTTCTGTTGGAAGTTTTTATACTACCTTGGTAGGCACCTGAAAGGCACCACAAAAGTTGTTCTACCTGCTTTCTGGGCTGAGATGGGGAACCGCTGAATTTTGGACTCGGCTGGTGACAAAATGTTCCAAACACACCCCATGCACAACTCCACCGGGGAAGGTGCCAGACAGGAGTTCTCCTGGTAGTTTTTACATTGCTCCGGTAGGCATCTGAAAGACACCACAAAAGTTGTTCTACCTGCTTTCTGGGCTCAGATGGGGAACAGCTGAATTTTGGACTCGGCTGGTGACAAAATGTTCCAAACACACCCCCTGCACAACTCCACCGGGGAATGTGCCAGACAAGAGTTCTGTTGGCAGTTTTTACACTACCTTGGTAGGCATCTGAAAGACACCACAAAAGTTGTTCTACCTGCTTTCTGGGCTGAGATGGGGAACAGCTGAATTTTGGACTCGGCTGGTGACAAAATGTTCCAAACACACCCCATGCACAACTCCACCGGGGAAGGTGCCAGACAGGAGTTCTCCTGGTAGTTTTTACATTGCTCCAGTAGGCATCTGAAAGACACCACAAAAGTTGTTCTACCTGCTTTCTGGGCTGAGATGGGGAACAGCTGAATTTTGGACTCGGCCGGTGACAAAATGTTCCAAACACACCCCATGCACAACTCCACCGGGGAAGGTGCCAGACAGGAGTTCTGTTGGTAGTTTTTACACTACCTTGGTAGGCTCCTGAAAGACACCACAAAAGTTGTTCTACCTGCTTTCTGGGCTGAGATGGGGAACAGCTGAATTTTGGAGTCGGCCGGTGACAAAATGTTCCAAACTCACCCCATGCACAACTCCACCGGGGAAGGTGCCAGGCAGGAGTTCTCTTAATAGTTTTTACACTACCTTGGTAGGCAGCTGAAAGGCACCACAAAAGTTGTTCTACCTGCTTTCTGGGCTGAGATGGGGAACAGCTGAATTTTGGACTCGGCTGGTGACAAAATTTTAATAAATACACCCCATGCACAACTCCACTAGCGAAGGTGCCAGGAAGGAATTCTGTTGGTAGTTTTTACATTGCTCCGGTAGGCATCAAAAAGACACTATAAAAGTTGTTCTACCTGCTTTCTGGGCTGAGATGGGGAACAGCTGAATTTTGGACTCGGCTGGTGACAAAATTTTAATAAATACACCCCCTGCACAACTGCACCGGGGAATGTGCCAGACAAGAGTTCTGTTGGAAGTTTTTATACTACCTTGGTAGGCACCTGAAAGGCACCACAAAAGTTGTTCTACCTGCTTTCTGGGCTGAGATGGGGAACCGCTGAATTTTGGACTCGGCTGGTGACAAAATGTTCCAAACACACCCCATGCACAACTCCACCGGGGAAGGTGCCAGACAGGAGTTCTCCTGGTAGTTTTTACATTGCTCCGGTAGGCATCTGAAAGACACCACAAAAGTTGTTCTACCTGCTTTCTGGGCTCAGATGGGGAACAGCTGAATTTTGGACTCGGCTGGTGACAAAATGTTCCAAACACACCCCCTGCACAACTCCACCGGGGAATGTGCCAGACAAGAGTTCTGTTGGCAGTTTTTACACTACCTTGGTAGGCATCTGAAAGACACCACAAAAGTTGTTCTACCTGCTTTCTGGGCTGAGATGGGGAACAGCTGAATTTTGGAGTCGGCTGGTGACAAAATGTTCCAAACACACACCCTGCACAACTCCACCGGGGAAGGTGCCAGACAGGAGTTCTGTTGGTAGTTTTTACACTACCTTGGTAGGCAGCTGAAAGGCACCACAAAAGTTGTTTTACCTGCTTTCTGGGCTGAGATGGGGAACAGCTGAATTTTAGAGTCGGCTGGTGACAAAATGTTCCAAACACACCCCGTGCACAACTCCACCGGGGAAGGTGCCAGACAGGAGTTCTCTTAGTAGTTTTTACACTACCTTGGTAGGCAGCTGAAAGACACCACAAAAGTTGTTCTGCCTGCTTTCTGGGCTGAGATGGGGAACAGCTGAATTTTGGACTCGGCTGGTGACAAAATTTTAATAAATACACCCCATGCACAACTCCACTAGCGAAGGTGCCAGGAAGGAATTCTGTTGGTAGTTTTTACATTGCTCCGGTAGGCATCAAAAAGACACCACAAAAGTTGTTCTACCTGCTTTCTGGGCTGAGATGGGGAACCGCTGAATTTTGGACTCGGCTGGTGACAAAATGTTCCAAACACACCCCATGCACAACTCCACCGGGGAAGGTGCCAGAAACGAGTTCTCCTGGTAGTTTTTACATTGCTCCGGTAGGCACCTGAAAGACACCACAAAAGTTGTTCTACCTGCTTTCTGGGCTGAGATGGGGAACAGCTGAATTTTGGACTCGGCTGGTGACAAAATTTTAATAAATACACCCCATGCACAACTCCACTAGCGAAGGTGCCAGGAAGGAATTCTGTTGGTAGTTTTTACATTGCTCCGGTAGGCATCAAAAAGACACCACAAAAGTTGTTCTACCTGCTTTCTGGGCTGAGATGGGGAATCGCTGAATTTTGGACTCGGCTGGTGACAAAATGTTCCAAACACACCCCGTGCACAACTCCACCGGGGAAGGTGCCAGAAACGAGTTCTCCTGGTAGTTTTTACATTGCTCCGGTAGGAACCTGAAAGACACCACAAAAGTTGTTCTACCTGCTTTCTGGGCTGAGATGGGGAACAGCTGAATTTTGGACTCGGCTGGTGACAAAATTTTAATAAATACACCCCATGCACAACTCCACTAGCGAAGGTGCCAGGAAGGAATTCTGTTGGTAGTTTTTACATTGCTCCGGTAGGCATCAAAAAGACACCACAAAAGTTGTTCTACCTGCTTTCTGGGCTGAGATGGGGAACAGCTGAATTTTGGAGTCGGCTGGTGACAAAATGTTCCAAACACACCCCCTGCACAACTCCACCGGGGAAGGTGCCACACAGGAGTTCTGTTGGTAGTTTTTACACTACCTTGGTAGGCACCTGAAAGACACCACAAAAGTTGTTCTACCTGCTTTCTGGGCTGAGATGGGGAACCGCTGAATTTTGGACTCGGCTGGTGACAAAATGTTCCAAACACACCCCATGCACAACTCCACCGGTGAAGGTGCCAGACAAGAGTTCTCTTAGTAGTTTTTACACTACCTTGGTAGGCAGCTGAAAGACACCACAAAAGTTGTTCTACCTGCTTTCTGGGCTGAGATGGGGAACCGCTGAATTTTGGAGTCGGCTGGTGACAAAATGTTCCAAACACACCCCATGCACAACTCCACCGGGGAAGGTGCCAGAAACGAGTTCTCCTGGTAGTTTTTACATTGCTCCGGTAGGAACCTGAAAGACACCACAAAAGTTGTTCTACCTGCTTTCTGGGCTGAGATGGGGAACAGCTGAATTTTGGAGTCGGCTGGTGACAAAATGTTCCAAACACACCCCATGCACAACTCCACCGGGGAAGGTTCCAGACAGGAGTTCTCCTGGTAGTTTTTACATTGCTCCGGTAGGCATCAAAAAGACACCACAAAAGTTGTTCTACCTGCTTTCTGGGCTGAGATGGGGAACCGCTGAATTTTGGACTCGGCTGGTGACAAAATGTTCCAAACACACCCCATGCACAACTCCACCGGTGAAGGTGCCAGACAAGAGTTCTCTTAGTAGTTTTTACACTACCTTGGTAGGCAGCTGAAAGACACCACAAAAGTTGTTCTACCTGCTTTCTGGGCTGAGATGGGGAACCGCTGAATTTTGGAGTCGGCTGGTGACAAAATGTTCCAAACACACCCCCTGCACAACTCCACCACGGAAGGTGCCAGAAAGGAGTTCTCTTGATAGTTTTTACACTACCTTGGTAGGCACCTGAAAGACACCACAAAAGTTGTTCTACCTGCTTTCTGGGCTGAGATGGGGAACAGCTGAATTTTGGACTCGGCTGGTGACAAAATTTTAATAAATACACCCCATGCACAACTCCACTAGCGAAGGTGCCAGGAAGGAATTCTGTTGGTAGTTTTTACATTGCTCCGGTAGGCATCAAAAAGACACTACAAAAGTTGTTCTACCTGCTTTCTGGGCTGAGATGGGGAACCGCTGAATTTTGGACTCGGCTGGTGACAAAATGTTCCAAACACACCCCATGCACAACTCCACCGGGGAAGGTGCCAGACAAGAGTTCTCCTGGTAGTTTTTACATTGCTCCGGTAGGCATCTGAAAGACACCACAAAAGTTGTTCTACCTGCTTTCTGGGCTGAGATGGGGAACCGCTGAATTTTGGACTCGGCTGGTGACAAAATGTTCCAAACACACCCCCTGCACAACTCCACCGGGGAAGGTGCCAGACAGGAGTTCTCCTGGTAGTTTTTACACTACCTTGGTAGGCATCTGAAAGACACCACAAAAGTTGTTCTACCTGCTTTCTGGGCTGAGATGGGGAACCGCTGAATTTTGGACTCGGCCGGAGACAAAATGTTCCAAACACACCCCCTGCACAACTCCACCGGGGAAGGTGCCAGACAGGAGTTCTCTTAATAGTTTTTACACTACCTTGGTAGGCATCTGAAAGACACCACAAAAGTTGTTCTACCTGCTTTCTGGGCTGAGATGGGGAACAGCTGAATTTTGGACTCGGCTGGTGACAAAATTTTAATAAATACACCCCCTGCACAACTGCACCGGGGAATGTGCCAGAAAAGAGTTCTGTTGGAAGTTTTTATACTACCTTGGTAGGCACCTGAAAGACACCACAAAAGTTGTTCTACCTGCTTTCTGGGCTGAGATGGGGAACCGCTGAATTTTGGGCTCGGCTGGTGACAAAATGTTCCAAACACACCCCCTGCACAACTCCACCGGGGAAGGTGCCAGAAACGAGTTCTCCTGGTAGTTTTTACATTGCTCCGGTAGGCATCTGAAAGACACCACAAAAGTTGTTCTACCTGCTTTCTGGGCTGAGATGGGGAACAGCTGAATTTTGGAGTCGGCTGGTGACAAAATGTTCCAAACACACCCCCTGCACAACTCGACCGGGGAATGTGCCAGACAAGAGTTCTGTTGGCAGTTTTTACACTACCTTGGTAGGCACCTGAAAGACACCACAAAAGTTGTTCTACCTGCTTTCTGGGCTGAGATGGGGAACCGCTGAATTTTGGACTCGGCTGGTGACAAAATGTTCCAAACACACCCCCTGCACAACTCCACCACGGAAGGTGCCAGAAAGGAGTTCTCCTGGTAGTTTTTACACTACCTTGGTAGGCACCTGAAAGACACCACAAAAGTTGTTCTACCTGCTTTCTGGGCTGAGATGGGGAACAGCTGAATTTTGGACTCGGCTGGTGACGAAATGTTCCAAACACACCCCCTGCACAACTCCACCGGGGAAGGTGCCAGACAAGAGTTCTCTTGATAGTTTTTACACTACCTTGGTAGGCATCTGAAAGACACCACAAAAGTTGTTCTACCTGCTTTCTGGGCTGAGCTGGGGAACCGCTGAATTTTGGACTCGGCTGGTGACAAAATGTTCCAAACACACCCCATGCACAACTCCACCGGGGAAGGTGCCAGAAACGAGTTCTCCTGGTAGTTTTTACATTGCTCCGGTAGGCACCTGAAAGACACCACAAAAGTTGTTCTACCTGCTTTCTGGGCTGAGATGGGGAACAGCTGAATTTTGGACTCGGCTGGTGACAAAATTTTAATAAATACACCCCATGCACAACTCCACTAGCGAAGGTGCCAGGAAGGAATTCTGTTGGTAGTTTTTACATTGCTCCGGTAGGCATCAAAAAGACACTATAAAAGTTGTTCTACCTGCTTTCTGGGCTGAGATGGGGAATCGCTGAATTTTGGACTCGGCTGGTGACAAAATGTTCCAAACACACCCCCTGCACAACTCCACCGGGGAAGGTGCCAGAAACGAGTTCTCCTGGTAGTTTTTACATTGCTCCGGTAGGAACCTGAAAGACACCACAAAAGTTGTTCTACCTGCTTTCTGGGCTGAGATGGGGAACAGCTGAATTTTGGACTCGGCTGGTGACAAAATTTTAATAAATACACCCCATGCACAACTCCACTAGCGAAGGTGCCAGGAAGGAATTCTGTTGGTAGTTTTTACATTGCTCCGGTAGGCATCAAAAAGACACCACAAAAGTTGTTCTACCTGCTTTCTGGGCTGAGATGGGGAACAGCTGAATTTTGGAGTCGGCTGGTGACAAAATGTTCCAAACACACCCCCTGCACAACTCCACCGGGGAAGGTGCCACACAGGAGTTCTGTTGGTAGTTTTTACACTACCTTGGTAGGCACCTGAAAGACACCACAAAAGTTGTTCTACCTGCTTTCTGGGCTGAGATGGGGAACCGCTGAATTTTGGACTCGGCTGGTGACAAAATGTTCCAAACACACCCCATGCACAACTCCACCGGTGAAGGTGCCAGACAAGAGTTCTCTTAGTAGTTTTTACACTACCTTGGTAGGCAGCTGAAAGACACCACAAAAGTTGTTCTACCTGCTTTCTGGGCTGAGATGGGGAACCGCTGAATTTTGGAGTCGGCTGGTGACAAAATGTTCCAAACACACCCCCTGCACAACTCCACCGGGGAAGGTGCCAGAAAGGAGTTCTCTTGATAGTTTTTACACTACCTTGGTAGGCACCTGAAAGGCACCACAAAAGTTGTTTTACCTGCTTTCTGGGCTGAGATGGGGAACAGCTGAATTTTGGACTCGGCTGGTGACGAAATGTTCCAAACACACCCCATGCACAACTCCACCAGGGAAGGTCCAGACAAGAGTTCTCCTGGTAGTTTTTACACTACCTTGGTAGGCACCTGAAAGACACCACAAAAGTTGTTCTACCTGCTTTCTGGGCTGAGATGGGGAACAGCTGAATTTTGGACTCGGCTGGTGACAAAATTTTAACAAATACACCCCATGCACAACTCCACTAGCGAAGGTGCCAGGAAGGAATTCTGTTGGTAGTTTTTACATTGCTCCGGTAGGCATCAAAAAGACACCACAAAAGTTGTTCTACCTGCTTTCTGGGCTGAGATGGGGAACCGCTAATTTTGGAGTCGGCTGGTGACAAAATGTTCCAAACACACCCCCTGCACAACTCCACCGGGGAAGGTGCCACACAGGAGTTCTCCTGGTAGTTTTTACATTGCTCCGGTAGGCACCTGAAAAACACCACAAATGTTGTTCTACCTGCTTTCTGGGCTGAGATGGGGAACAGCTGAATTTTGGACTCGGCTGGTGACAAAATTTTAATAAATACACCCCATGCACAACTCCACTAGCGAAGGTGCCAGGAAGGAATTCTGTTGGTAGTTTTTACATTGCTCCGGTAGGCATCAAAAAGACACCACAAAAGTTGTTCTACCTGCTTTCTGGGCTGAGATGGGGAACCGCTGAATTTTGGACTCGGCTGGTGACAAAATGTTCCAAACACACCCCATGCACAACTCCACCGGGGAAGGTGCCAGAAACGAGTTCTCCTGGTAGTTTTTACATTGCTCCGGTAGGAACCTGAAAGACACCACAAAAGTTGTTCTACCTGCTTTCTGGGCTGAGATGGGGAACAGCTGAATTTTGGAGTCGGCTGGTGACAAAATGTTCCAAACACACCCCATGCACAACTCCACCGGGGAAGGTTCCAGACAGGAGTTCTCCTGGTAGTTTTTACATTGCTCCGGTAGGCATCAAAAAGACACCACAAAAGTTGTTCTACCTGCTTTCTGGGCTGAGATGGGGAACCGCTGAATTTTGGACTCGGCTGGTGACAAAATGTTCCAAACACACCCCATGCACAACTCCACCGGTGAAGGTGCCAGACAAGAGTTCTCTTAGTAGTTTTTACACTACCTTGGTAGGCAGCTGAAAGACACCACAAAAGTTGTTCTACCTGCTTTCTGGGCTGAGATGGGGAACCGCTGAATTTTGGAGTCGGCTGGTGACAAAATGTTCCAAACACACCCCATGCACAACTCCACCACGGAAGGTGCCAGAAAGGAGTTCTCTTGATAGTTTTTACACTACCTTGGTAGGCACCTGAAAGACACCACAAAAGTTGTTTTACCTGCTTTCTGGGCTGAGATGGGGAACCGCTGAATTTTGGAGTCGGCTGGTGACGAAATGTTCCAAACACACCCCATGCACAACTCCACCAGGGAAGGTCCAGACAAGAGTTCTCCTGGTAGTTTTTACACTACCTTGGTAGGCACCTGAAAGACACCACAAAAGTTGTTCTACCTGCTTTCTGGGCTGAGATGGGGAACAGCTGAATTTTGGAGTCGGCTGGTGACAAAATTTTAATAAATACACCCCATGCACAACTCCACTAGCGAAGGTGCCAGGAAGGAATTCTGTTGGTAGTTTTTACATTGCTCCGGTAGGCATCAAAAAGACACTACAAAAGTTGTTCTACCTGCTTTCTGGGCTGAGATGGGGAACAGCTGAATTTTGGACTCGGCTGGTGACAAAATTTTAATAAATACACCCCCTGCACAACTGCACCGGGGAATGTGCCAGAAAAGAGTTCTGTTGGAAGTTTTTATACTACCTTGGTAGGCACCTGAAAGACACCACAAAAGTTGTTCTACCTGCTTTCTGGGCTGAGATGGGGAACCGCTGAATTTTGGGCTCGGCTGGTGACAAAATGTTCCAAACACACCCCCTGCACAACTCCACCGGGGAAGGTGCCAGAAACGAGTTCTCCTGGTAGTTTTTACATTGCTCCGGTAGGCACCTGAAAGACACCACAAAAGTTGTTCTACCTGCTTTCTGGGCTGAGATGGGGAACAGCTGAATTTTGGACTCGGCTGGTGACAAAATGTTCCAAACACACCCCCTGCACAACTCCACCGGGGAATGTGCCAGACAAGAGTTCTGTTGGCAGTTTTTACACTACCTTGGTAGGCACCTGAAAGACACCACAAAAGTTGTTCTACCTGCTTTCTGGGCTGAGATGGGGAACTGCTGAATTTTGGACTCGGCTGGTGACAAAATGTTCCAAACACACCCCATGCACAACTCCACCGGGGAAGGTGCCAGACAGGAGTTCTCTTAATAGTTTTTACACTACCTTGGTAGGCATCTGAAAGACACCACAAAAGTTGTTCTACCTGCTTTCTGGGCTGAGATGGGGAACAGCTGAATTTTGGAGTCGGCTGGTGACGAAATGTTCCAAACACACCCCCTGCACAACTCCACCGGGGAAGGTGCCAGACAAGAGTTCTCTTGATAGTTTTTACACTACCTTGGTAGGCATCTGAAAGACACCACAAAAGTTGTTCTACCTGCTTTCTGGGCTGAGCTGGGGAACCGCTGAATTTTGGACTTGGCTGGTGACGAAATTTTAATAAATACACCCCATGCACAACTCCACTAGCGAAGGTGCCAGGAAGGAATTCTGTTGGTAGTTTTTACATTGCTCCGGTAGGCATCAAAAAGACACTACAAAAGTTGTTCTACCTGCTTTCTGGGCTGAGATGGGGAACAGCTGAATTTTGGACTTGGCTGGTGACAAAATGTTCCAAACACACCCCATGCACAACTCCACCGGGGAAGGTGCCAGACAGGAGTTCTCCTGGTAGTTTTTACATTGCTCCGGTAGGCACCTGAAAGGCACCACAAAAGTTGTTCTACCTGCTTTCTGGGCTGAGATGGGGAACTGCTGAATTTTGGACTCGGCTGGTGACAAAATGTTCCAAACACACCCCATGCACAACTCCACCGGGGAAGGTGCCAGAAAGGAGTTCTCCTGGTAGTTTTTACACTACCTTGGTAGGCACCTGAAAGACACCACAAAAGTTGTTCTACCTGCTTTCTGGGCTGAGATGGGGAACAGCTGAATTTTGGACTCGGCTGGTGACAAAATGTTCCAAACACACCCCCTGCACAACTCCACCGGGGAAGGTGCCAGATAGGAGTTCTGTTGGTAGTTTTTACACTACCTTGGTAGGCACCTGAAAGACACCACAAAAGTTGTTCTACCTGCTTTCTGGGCTGAGATGGGGAACAGCTGAATTTTAGAGTCGGCTTGTGACAAAATGTTCCAAACACACCCCATGCACAACTCCACCGGGGAAGGTGCCAGACAAGAGTTCTCTTAGTAGTTTTTACACTACCTTGGTAGGCAGCTGAAAGACACCACAAAAGTTGTTCTACCTGCTTTCTGGGCTGAGATGGGGAACCGCTGAATTTTGGAGTCGGCTGGTGACAAAATGTTCCAAACACACCCCCTGCACAACTCCACCGGGGAAGGTGCCAGAAAGGAGTTCTCTTGATAGTTTTTACACTACCTTGGTAGGCACCTGAAAGACACCACAAAAGTTGTTTTACCTGCTTTCTGGGCTGAGATGGGGAACAGCTGAATTTTGGACTCGGCTGGTGACGAAATGTTCCAAACACACCCCATGCACAACTCCACCAGGGAAGGTCCAGACAAGAGTTCTCCTGGTAGTTTTTACACTACCTTGGTAGGCACCTGAAAGACACCACAAAAGTTGTTCTACCTGCTTTCTGGGCTGAGATGGGGAACCGCTGAATTTTGGACTCAGCTGCTGACAAAATTTTAATAAATACACCCCATGCACAACTCCACTAGCGAAGGTGCCAGGAAGGAATTCTGTTGGTAGTTTTTACATTGCTCCGGTAGGCATCAAAAATACACTACAAAAGTTGTTCTACCTGCTTTCTGGGCTGAGATGGGGAACCGCTGAATTTTGGACTCGGCTGGTGACAAAATGTTCCAAACACACCCCCTGCACAACTCCACCGGGGAAGGTGCCAGAAACGAGTTCTCCTGGTAGTTTTTACATTGCTCCGGTAGGCATCTGAAAGACACCACAAAAGTTGTTCTACCTGCTTTCTGGGCTGAGATGGGGAACCGCTGAATTTTGGACTCGGCTGGTGACAAAATGTTCCAAACACACCCCCTGCACAACTCCACCGGGGAAGGTGCCAGAAAGGAGTTCTCCTGGTAGTTTTTACACTACCTTGGTAGGCATCTGAAAGACACCACAAAAGTTGTTCTACCTGCTTTCTGGGCTGAGATGGGGAACCGCTGAATTTTGGACTCGGCCGGAGACAAAATGTTCCAAACACACCCCATGCACAACTCCACCGGGGAAGGTGCCAGACAGGAGTTCTCTTAATAGTTTTTACACTACCTTGGTAGGCATCTGAAAGACACCACAAAAGTTGTTCTACCTGCTTTCTGGGCTGAGATGGGGAACAGCTGAATTTTGGACTCGGCTGGTGACAAAATTTTAATAAATACACCCCCTGCACAACTGCACCGGGGAATGTGCCAGAAAAGAGTTCTGTTGGAAGTTTTTATACTACCTTGGTAGGCACCTGAAAGACACCACAAAAGTTGTTCTACCTGCTTTCTGGGCTGAGATGGGGAACAGCTGAATTTTGGACTCGGCTGGTGACAAAATTTTAATAAATACACCCCCTGCACAACTGCACCGGGGAATGTGCCAGACAAGAGTTCTGTTGGAAGTTTTTATACTACCTTGGTAGGCACCTGAAAGACACCACAAAAGTTGTTCTACCTGCTTTCTGGGCTGAGATGGCGAACAGCTGAATTTTGGAGTCGGCTGGTGACAAAATGTTCCAAACACACCCCATGCACAACTCCACCGGGGAAGGTGCCAGAAACGAGTTCTCCTGGTAGTTTTTACATTGCTCCGGTAGGCATCTGAAAGACACCACAAAAGTTGTTCTACCTGCTTTCTGGGCTGAGATGGGGAACCGCTGAATTTTGGAGTCGGCTGGTGACAAAATGTTCCAAACACACCCCCTGCACAACTCCACCACGGAAGGTGCCAGAAAGGAGTTCTCTTGATAGTTTTTACACTACCTTGGTAGGCACCTGAAAGACACCACAAAAGTTGTTTTACCTGCTTTCTGGGCTGAGATGGGGAACAGCTGAATTTTGGACTCGGCTGGTGACGAAATGTTCCAAACACACCCCATGCACAACTCCACCAGGGAAGGTCCAGACAAGAGTTCTCCTGGTAGTTTTTACACTACCTTGGTAGGCACCTGAAAGACACCACAAAAGTTGTTCTACCTGCTTTCTGGGCTGAGATGGGGAACAGCTGAATTTTGGACTCGGCTGGTGACAAAATTTTAACAAATACACCCCATGCACAACTCCACTAGCGAAGGTGCCAGGAAGGAATTCTGTTGGTAGTTTTTACATTGCTCCGGTAGGCATCAAAAAGACACCACAAAAGTTGTTCTACCTGCTTTCTGGGCTGAGATGGGGAACTGCTAATTTTGGACTCGGCTGGTGACAAAATGTTCCAAACACACCCCATGCACAACTCCACCGGGGAAGGTGCCAGACAGGAGTTCTCCTGGTAGTTTTTACATTGCTCCGGTAGGCACCTGAAAAACACCACAAATGTTGTTCTACCTGCTTTCTGGGCTGAGATGGGGAACAGCTGAATTTTGGACTCGGCTGGTGACAAAATTTTAATAAATACACCCCATGCACAACTCCACTAGCGAAGGTGCCAGGAAGGAATTCTGTTGGTAGTTTTTACATTGCTCCGGTAGGCATCAAAAAGACACCACAAAAGTTGTTCTACCTGCTTTCTGGGCTGAGATGGGGAACCGCTGAATTTTGGACTCGGCTGGTGACAAAATGTTCCAAACACACCCCATGCACAACTCCACCGGGGAAGGTGCCAGAAACGAGTTCTCCTGGTAGTTTTTACATTGCTCCGGTAGGAACCTGAAAGACACCACAAAAGTTGTTCTACCTGCTTTCTGGGCTGAGATGGGGAACAGCTGAATTTTGGAGTCGGCTGGTGACAAAATGTTCCAAACACACCCCATGCACAACTCCACCGGGGAAGGTTCCAGACAGGAGTTCTCCTGGTAGTTTTTACATTGCTCCGGTAGGCACCTGAAAGACACCACAAAAGTTGTTCTACCTGCTTTCTGGGCTGAGATGGGGAACCGCTGAATTTTGGACTTGGCTGGTGACGAAATTTTAATAAATACACCCCATGCACAACTCCACTAGCGAAGGTGCCAGGAAGGAATTCTGTTGGTAGTTTTTACATTGCTCCGGTAGGCATCAAAAAGACACTACAAAAGTTGTTCTACCTGCTTTCTGGGCTGAGATGGGGAACAGCTGAATTTTGGACTTGGCTGGTGACAAAATGTTCCAAACACACCCCATGCACAACTCCACCGGGGAAGGTGCCAGACAGGAGTTCTCCTGGTAGTTTTTACATTGCTCCGGTAGGCACCTGAAAGGCACCACAAAAGTTGTTCTACCTGCTTTCTGGGCTGAGATGGGGAACTGCTGAATTTTGGACTCGGCTGGTGACAAAATGTTCCAAACACACCCCATGCACAACTCCACCGGGGAAGGTGCCAGAAAGGAGTTCTCCTGGTAGTTTTTACACTACCTTGGTAGGCACCTGAAAGACACCACAAAAGTTGTTCTACCTGCTTTCTGGGCTGAGATGGGGAACAGCTGAATTTTGGACTCGGCTGGTGACAAAATGTTCCAAACACACCCCCTGCACAACTCCACCGGGGAAGGTGCCACACAGGAGTTCTGTTGGTAGTTTTTACACTACCTTGGTAGGCACCTGAAAGACACCACAAAAGTTGTTCTACCTGCTTTCTGGGCTGAGATGGGGAACAGCTGAATTTTAGAGTCGGCTTGTGACAAAATGTTCCAAACACACCCCATGCACAACTCCACCGGGGAAGGTGCCAGACAAGAGTTCTCTTAGTAGTTTTTACACTACCTTGGTAGGCAGCTGAAAGACACCACAAAAGTTGTTCTACCTGCTTTCTGGGCTGAGATGGGGAACCGCTGAATTTTGGAGTCGGCTGGTGACAAAATGTTCCAAACACACCCCCTGCACAACTCCACCGGGGAAGGTGCCAGAAAGGAGTTCTCTTGATAGTTTTTACACTACCTTGGTAGGCACCTGAAAGACACCACAAAAGTTGTTTTACCTGCTTTCTGGGCTGAGATGGGGAACAGCTGAATTTTGGACTCGGCTGGTGACGAAATGTTCCAAACACACCCCATGCACAACTCCACCAGGGAAGGTCCAGACAAGAGTTCTCCTGGTAGTTTTTACACTACCTTGGTAGGCACCTGAAAGACACCACAAAAGTTGTTCTACCTGCTTTCTGGGCTGAGATGGGGAACCGCTGAATTTTGGACTCGGCTGCTGACAAAATTTTAATAAATACACCCCATGCACAACTCCACTAGCGAAGGTGCCAGGAAGGAATTCTGTTGGTAGTTTTTACATTGCTCCGGTAGGCATCAAAAATACACTACAAAAGTTGTTCTACCTGCTTTCTGGGCTGAGATGGGGAACCGCTGAATTTTGGACTCGGCTGGTGACAAAATGTTCCAAACACACCCCCTGCACAACTCCACCGGGGAAGGTGCCAGAAACGAGTTCTCCTGGTAGTTTTTACATTGCTCCGGTAGGCATCTGAAAGACACCACAAAAGTTGTTCTACCTGCTTTCTGGGCTGAGATGGGGAACAGCTGAATTTTGGACTCGGCTGGTGACAAAATGTTCCAAACACACCCCCTGCACAACTCCACCGGGGAAGGTGCCAGAAAGGAGTTCTCCTGGTAGTTTTTACACTACCTTGGTAGGCATCTGAAAGACACCACAAAAGTTGTTCTACCTGCTTTCTGGGCTGAGATGGGGAACCGCTGAATTTTGGACTCGGCCGGAGACAAAATGTTCCAAACACACCCCATGCACAACTCCACCGGGGAAGGTGCCAGACAGGAGTTCTCTTAATAGTTTTTACACTACCTTGGTAGGCATCTGAAAGACACCACAAAAGTTGTTCTACCTGCTTTCTGGGCTGAGATGGGGAACAGCTGAATTTTGGACTCGGCTGGTGACAAAATTTTAATAAATACACCCCCTGCACAACTGCACCGGGGAATGTGCCAGAAAAGAGTTCTGTTGGAAGTTTTTATACTACCTTGGTAGGCACCTGAAAGACACCACAAAAGTTGTTCTACCTGCTTTCTGGGCTGAGATGGGGAACAGCTGAATTTTGGACTCGGCTGGTGACAAAATTTTAATAAATACACCCCCTGCACAACTGCACCGGGGAATGTGCCAGACAAGAGTTCTGTTGGAAGTTTTTATACTACCTTGGTAGGCACCTGAAAGACACCACAAAAGTTGTTCTACCTGCTTTCTGGGCTGAGATGGCGAACAGCTGAATTTTGGAGTCGGCTGGTGACAAAATGTTCCAAACACACCCCATGCACAACTCCACCGGGGAAGGTGCCAGAAACGAGTTCTCCTGGTAGTTTTTACATTGCTCCGGTAGGCATCTGAAAGACACCACAAAAGTTGTTCTACCTGCTTTCTGGGCTGAGATGGGGAACCGCTGAATTTTGGAGTCGGCTGGTGACAAAATGTTCCAAACACACCCCATGCACAACTCCACCACGGAAGGTGCCAGAAAGGAGTTCTCTTGATAGTTTTTACACTACCTTGGTAGGCACCTGAAAGACACCACAAAAGTTGTTTTACCTGCTTTCTGGGCTGAGATGGGGAACAGCTGAATTTTGGACTCGGCTGGTGACGAAATGTTCCAAACACACCCCATGCACAACTCCACCAGGGAAGGTCCAGACAAGAGTTCTCCTGGTAGTTTTTACACTACCTTGGTAGGCACCTGAAAGACACCACAAAAGTTGTTCTACCTGCTTTCTGGGCTGAGATGGGGAACAGCTGAATTTTGGACTCGGCTGGTGACAAAATTTTAATAAATACACCCCATGCACAACTCCACTAGCGAAGGTGCCAGGAAGGAATTCTGTTGGTAGTTTTTACATTGCTCCGGTAGGCATCAAAAAGACACTACAAAAGTTGTTCTACCTGCTTTCTGGGCTGAGATGGGGAACAGCTGAATTTTGGACTCGGCTGGTGACCAAATTTTAATAAATACACCCCCTGCACAACTCCACCGGGGAATGTGCCAGACAAGAGTTCTGTTGGAAGTTTTTATACTACCTTGGTAGGCACCTGAAAGACACCACAAAAGTTGTTCTACCTGCTTTCTGGGCTGAGATGGGGAACCGCTGAATTTTGGGCTCGGCTGGTGACAAAATGTTCCAAACACACCCCCTGCACAACTCCACCGGGGAAGGTGCCAGAAACGAGTTCTCCTGGTAGTTTTTACATTGCTCCGGTAGGCACCTGAAAGACACCACAAAAGTTGTTCTACCTGCTTTCTGGGCTGAGATGGGGAACAGCTGAATTTTGGACTCGGCTGGTGACAAAATGTTCCAAACACACCCCCTGCACAACTCCACTAGCGAAGGTGCCAGGGACGAGTTCTCCTGGTAGTTTTTACACTACATTGGTAGGCATCTGAAAGACACCACAAAAGTTGTTCTACCTGCTTTCTGGGCTGAGATGGGGAACAGCTGAATTTTGGACTCGGCTGGTGACAAAATGTTCCAAACACACCCCCTGCACAACTCCACCGGGGAAGGTGCCAGACAGGAGTTCTGTTGGTAGTTTTTACACTACCTTGGTAGGCACCTGAAAGACACCACAAAAGTTGTTCTACCTGCTTTCTGGGCTGAGATGGGGAACAGCTGAATTTTAGAGTCGGCTTGTGACAAAATGTTCCAAACACACCCCATGCACAACTCCACCGGGGAAGGTGCCAGACAAGAGTTCTCTTAGTAGTTTTTACACTACCTTGGTAGGCAGCTGAAAGACACCACAAAAGTTGTTCTACCTGCTTTCTGGGCTGAGATGGGGAACCGCTGAATTTTGGAGTCGGCTGGTGACAAAATGTTCCAAACACACCCCCTGCACAACTCCACCGGGGAAGGTGCCAGAAAGGAGTTCTCTTGATAGTTTTTACACTACCTTGGTAGGCACCTGAAAGACACCACAAAAGTTGTTCTACCTGCTTTCTGGGCTGAGATGGGGAACAGCTGAATTTTGGACTCGGCTGGTGACGAAATGTTCCAAACACACCCCATGCACAACTCCACCAGGGAAGGTCCAGACAAGAGTTCTCCTGGTAGTTTTTACACTACTTTGGTAGGCACCTGAAAGACACCACAAAAGTTGTTCTACCTGCTTTCTGGGCTGAGATGGGGAACCGCTGAATTTTGGACTCGGCTGCTGACAAAATTTTAATAAATACACCCCATGCACAACTCCACTAGCGAAGGTGCCAGGAAGGAATTCTGTTGGTAGTTTTTACATTGCTCCGGTAGGCATCAAAAATACACTACAAAAGTTGTTCTACCTGCTTTCTGGGCTGAGATGGGGAACCGCTGAATTTTGGACTCGGCTGGTGACAAAATGTTCCAAACACACCCCCTGCACAACTCCACCGGGGAAGGTGCCAGAAACGAGTTCTCCTGGTAGTTTTTACATTGCTCCGGTAGGCATCTGAAAGACACCACAAAAGTTGTTCTACCTGCTTTCTGGGCTGAGATGGGGAACAGCTGAATTTTGGACTCGGCTGGTGACAAAATGTTCCAAACACACCCCCTGCACAACTCCACCGGGGAAGGTGCCAGAAAGGAGTTCTCCTGGTAGTTTTTACACTACCTTGGTAGGCATCTGAAAGACACCACAAAAGTTGTTCTACCTGCTTTCTGGGCTGAGATGGGGAACCGCTGAATTTTGGACTCGGCCGGAGACAAAATGTTCCAAACACACCCCATGCACAACTCCACCGGGGAAGGTGCCAGACAGGAGTTCTCTTAATAGTTTTTACACTACCTTGGTAGGCATCTGAAAGACACCACAAAAGTTGTTCTACCTGCTTTCTGGGCTGAGATGGGGAACAGCTGAATTTTGGACTCGGCTGGTGACAAAATTTTAATAAATACACCCCCTGCACAACTGCACCGGGGAATGTGCCAGAAAAGAGTTCTGTTGGAAGTTTTTATACTACCTTGGTAGGCACCTGAAAGACACCACAAAAGTTGTTCTACCTGCTTTCTGGGCTGAGATGGGGAACCGCTGAATTTTGGACTCGGCTGGTGACAAAATGTTCCAAACACACCCCATGCACAACTCCACCGGGGAAGGTGCCAGACAGGAGTTCTCCTGGTAGTTTTTACATTGCTCTGGTAGGCATCTGAAAGACACCACAAAAGTTGTTCTACCTGCTTTCTGGGCTGAGATGGCGAACAGCTGAATTTTGGAGTCGGCTGGTGACAAAATGTTCCAAACACACCCCATGCACAACTCCACCGGGGAAGGTGCCAGACAGGAGTTCTCCTGGTAGTTTTTACATTGCTCCGGTAGGCATCTGAAAGACACCACAAAAGTTGTTCTACCTGCTTTCTGGGCTGAGATGGGGAACAGCTGAATTTTGGACTCGGCTGGTGACAAAATGTTCCAAACACACCCCATGCACAACTCCACCGGGGAAGGTGCCAGACAGGAGTTCTCTTGATAGTTTTTACACTACCTTGGTAGGCAGCTGAAAGGCACCACAAAAGTTGTTCTACCTGCTTTCTGGGCTGAGATGGGGAACAGCTGAATTTTGGACTCGGCTGGTGACAAAATTTTAATAAATACACCCCATGCACAACTCCACTAGCGAAGGTGCCAGGAAGGAATTCTGTTGGTAGTTTTTACATTGCTACTGTAGGCATCAAAAAGACATCACAATAGTTGTTCTACCTGCTCTCTGGGCTGAGATGGGGAACAGCTGAATTTTGGAGTCGGCCGGTGACAAAATGTTCCAAACACATCCCATGCACAACTCCACCGGGGAAGGTGCCAGACAAGAGTTCTCCTGGTAGTTTTTACATTGCTCCGGTAGGCATCTGAAAGACACCACAAAAGTTGTTCTACCTGCTTTCTGGGCTGAGATGGGGAACAGCTGAATTTTGGAGTCGGCCGGTGACAAAATGTTCCAAACACACCCCATGCACAACTCCACCGGGGAAGGTGCCAGACAGGAGTTCTCTTGGTAGTTTTTACACTACCTTGGTAGGCATCTGAAAGACACCACAAAAGTTGTTCTACCTGCTTTCTGGGCTGAGATGGGGAACAGCTGAATTTTGGAGTCGGCTGGTGACAAAATGTTCCAAACACATCCCATGCACAACTCCACCGGGGAAGGTGCCAGACAAGAGTTCTCCTGGTAGTTTTTACATTGCTCCGGTAGGCATCTGAAAGACACCACAAAAGTTGTTCTACCTGCTCTCTGGGCTGAGATGGGGAACCGCTGAATTTTGGACTCGGCCGGTGACAAAATGTTCCAAACACACCCCATGCACAACTCCACCGGGGAAGGTGCCAGACAGGAGTTCTGTTGGTAGTTTTTACACTACCTTGGTAGGCACCTGAAAGGCACCACAAAAGTTGTTCTACCTGCTTTCTGGGCTGAGATGGGGAACAGCTGAATTTTGGACTCGGCTGGTGACGAAATGTTCCAAACACACCCCATGCACAACTCCACCAGGGAAGGTCCAGACAAGAGTTCTCCTGGTAGTTTTTACACTACCTTGGTAGGCACCTGAAAGACACCACAAAAGTTGTTCTACCTGCTTTCTGGGCTGAGATGGGGAACAGCTGAATTTTGGACTCGGCTGGTGACAAAATTTTAATAAATACACCCCATGCACAACTCCACTAGCGAAGGTTCCAGGAAGGAATTCTGTTGGTAGTTTTTACATTGCTCCGGTAGGCATCAAAAAAACACTACAAAAGTTGTTCTACCTGCTTTCTGGGCTGAGATGGGGAACCGCTGAATTTTGGACTCGGCTGGTGACAAAATGTTCCAAACACACCCCATGCACAACTCCACCGGGGAAGGTGCCAGAAACGAGTTCTCCTGGTAGTTTTTACATTGCTCCGGTAGGCACCTGAAATACACCACAAAAGTTCTTCTACCTGCTTTCTGGGCTGAGATGGGGAACAGCTGAATTTTGGACTCGGCTGGTGACAAAATTTTAATAAATACACCCCATGCACAACTCCACTAGCGAAGGTGCCAGGAAGGAATTCTGTTGGTAGTTTTTACATTGCTCCGGTAGGCATCAAAAAGACACCACAAAAGTTGTTCTACCTGCTTTCTGGGCTGAGATGGGGAACCGCTGAATTTTGGAGTCGGCTGGTGACAATATGTTCCAAACACACCCCCTGCACAACTCCACCGGGGAAGGTGCCAGACAGGAGTTCTCCTGGTAGTTTTTACACTACCTTGGTAGGCACCTGAAAGACACCACAAAAGTTGTTCTACCTGCTTTCTGGGCTGAGATGGGGAACCGCTGAATTTTGGAGTCGGCTGGTGACAAAATGTTCCAAACACACCCCATGCACAACTCCACCGGTGAAGGTGCCAGACAAGAGTTCTCTTAGTAGTTTTTACACTACCTTGGTAGGCAGCTGAAAGACACCACAAAAGTTGTTCTACCTGCTTTCTGGGCTGAGATGGGGAACCGCTGAATTTTGGAGTCGGCTGGTGACAAAATGTTCCAAACACACCCCCTGCACAACTCCACCGGGGAAGGTGCCAGAAAGGAGTTCTCTTGATAGTTTTTACACTACCTTGGTAGGCACCTGAAAGACACCACAAAAGTTGTTTTACCTGCTTTCTGGGCTGAGATGGGGAACAGCTGAATTTTGGACTCGGCTGGTGACGAAATGTTCCAAACACACCCCATGCACAACTCCACCAGGGAAGGTCCAGACAAGAGTTCTCTTGATAGTTTTTACACTACCTTGGTAGGCACCTGAAAGACACCACAAAAGTTGTTCTACCTGCTTTCTGGGCTGAGATGGGGAACAGCTGAATTTTGGACTCGGCTGGTGACAAAATTTTAATAAATACACCCCATGCACAACTCCACTAGCGAAGGTGCCAGGAAGGAATTCTGTTGGTAGTTTTTACATTGCTCCGGTAGGCATCAAAAAGACACTACAAAAGTTGTTCTACCTGCTTTCTGGGCTGAGATGGGGAACCGCTGAATTTTGGACTCGGCTGGTGACAAAATGTTCCAAACACACCCCATGCACAACTCCACCGGGGAAGGTGCCAGACAAGAGTTCTCCTGGTAGTTTTTACATTGCTCCGGTAGGCATCTGAAAGACACCACAAAAGTTGTTCTACCTGCTTTCTGGGCTGAGATGGGGAACAGCTGAATTTTGGACTCGGCTGGTGACAAAATGTTCCAAACACACCCCCTGCACAACTCCACCGGGGAAGGTGCCAGAAAGGAGTTCTCCTGGTAGTTTTTACACTACCTTGGTAGGCATCTGAAAGACACCACAAAAGTTGTTCTACCTGCTTTCTGGGCTGAGATGGGGAACCGCTGAATTTTGGACTCGGCCGGAGACAAAATGTTCCAAACACACCCCATGCACAACTCCACCGGGGAATGTGCCAGACAAGAGTTCTCTTGATAGTTTTTACACTACCTTGGTAGGCATCTGAAAGACACCACAAAAGTTGTTCTACCTGCTTTCTGGGCTGAGATGGGGAACAGCTGAATTTTGGACTCGGCTGGTGACAAAATTTTAATAAATACACCCCATGCACAACTCCACTAGCGAAGGTGCCAGGAAGGAATTCTGTTGGTAGTTTTTACATTGCTCCGGTAGGCATCAAAAAGACACTACAAAAGTTGTTCTACCTGCTTTCTGGGCTGAGATGGGGAACCGCTGAATTTTGGACTCGGCTGGTGACAAAATGTTCCAAACACACCCCATGCACAACTCCACCGGGGAAGGTGCCAGACAAGAGTTCTCCTGGTAGTTTTTACATTGCTCCGGTAGGCATCTGAAAGACACCACAAAAGTTGTTCTACCTGCTTTCTGGGCTGAGATGGGGAACAGCTGAATTTTGGACTCGGCTGGTGACAAAATGTTCCAAACACACCCCCTGCACAACTCCACCGGGGAAGGTGCCAGAAAGGAGTTCTCCTGGTAGTTTTTACACTACCTTGGTAGGCATCTGAAAGACACCACAAAAGTTGTTCTACCTGCTTTCTGGGCTGAGATGGGGAACCGCTGAATTTTGGACTCGGCCGGAGACAAAATGTTCCAAACACACCCCCTGCACAACTCCACCGGGGAAGGTGCCAGACAAGAGTTCTCTTGATAGTTTTTACACTACCTTGGTAGGCATCTGAAAGACACCACAAAAGTTGTTCTACCTGCTTTCTGGGCTGAGATGGCGAACAGCTGAATTTTGGACTCGGCTGGTGACAAAATTTTAATAAATACACCCCCTGCACAACTGCACCGGGGAATGTGCCAGAAAAGAGTTCTGTTGGAAGTTTTTATACTACCTTGGTAGGCACCTGAAAGACACCACAAAAGTTGTTCTACCTGCTTTCTGGGCTGAGATGGGGAACCGCTGAATTTTGGACTCGGCTGGTGACAAAATGTTCCAAACACACCCCCTGCACAACTCCACCGGGGAAGGTGCCAGACAGGAGTTCTCCTGGTAGTTTTTACACTACCTTGGTAGGCACCTGAAAGACACCACAAAAGTTGTTCTACCTGCTTTCTGGGCTGAGATGGGGAACAGCTGAATTTTGGACTCGGCTGGTGACAAAATGTTCCAAACACACCCCATGCACAACTCCACCGGGGAAGGTGCCAGACAGGAGTTCTGTTGGAAGTTTTTACATTGCTCCGGTAGGCATTTGAAAGGCACCACAAAAGTTGTTCTTCCTGCTTTCTGGGCTGAGATGGGGAACAGCTGAATTTTGGACTCGGCTGGTGACAAAATTTTAATAAATACACCCCATGCACAACTCCACTAGCGAAGGTGCCAAGAACGAATTCTGTTGGTAGTTTTTACATTGCTCCGGTAGGCATCTGAAAGACACCACAAAAGTTGTTCTACCTGCTTTCTGGGCTGAGATGGGGAACCGCTGAATTTTGGACTGGGCTGGTGACAAAATGTTCCAAACACACCCCCTGCACAACGCCACCGGGGAAGGTGCCAGACAGGAGTTCTCCTGGTAGTTTTTACATTGCTCCGGTAGGCATCTGAAAGACACCACAAAAGTTGTTCTACCTGCTTTCTGGGCTGAGATGGGGAACCGCTGAATTTTGGACTCGGCTGGTGACAAAATGTTCCAAACACACCCCATGCACAACTCCACCGGGGAAGGTGCCAGACAGGAGTTCTCTTAATATTTTTTACATTGCTCCGGTAGGCATCTGAAAGACACCACAAAAGTTGTTCTACCTGCTTTCTGGGCTGAGATGGGGAACCGCTGAATTTTGGACTCGGCTGGTGACAAAATGTTCCAAACACACCCCCTGCACAACTCCACCGGGGAAGGTCCAGACAAGAGTTCTCTTTATAGTTTTTACACTACCTTGGTAGGCACCTGAAAGACACCACAAAAGTTGTTTTACCTGCTTTCTGGGCTGAGATGGGGAACAGCTGAATTTTGGACTCGGCTGGTGACAAAATTTTAATAAATACACCCCATGCACAACTCCACTAGCGAAGGTGCCAGGAAAGAATTCTGTTGGTAGTTTTTACATTGCTCCGGTAGGCATCAAAAAGACACCACAAAAGTTGTTCTACCTGCTTTCTGGGCTGAGATGGGGAACCGCTGAATTTTGGACTCGGCTGGTGACAAAATGTTCCAAACACACCCCCTGCACAACTCCACCGGGGAAGGTGCCAGACAGGAGTTCTCCTGGTAGTTTTTACATTGCTCCGGTAGGCATCTGAAAGACACCACAAAAGTTGTTCTACCTGCTTTCTGGGCTGAGATGGGGAACAGCTGAATTTTGGACTCGGCTGGTGACAAAATGTTCCAAACACACCCCATGCACAACTCCACCGGGGAAGGTGCCAGACAGGAGTTCTCCTGGTAGTTTTTACATTGCTCCGGTAGGTATCTGAAAGGCACCACAAAAGTTGTTCTACCTGCTTTCTGGGCTGAGATGGGGAACAGCTGAATTTTGGACTCGGCTGGTGACAAAATTTTAATAAATACACCCCATGCACAACTCCACTAGCGAAGGTGCCAAGAACGAATTCTCTTGGTAGTTTTTACATTGCTCCGGTAGGCATCTGAAAGACACCACAAAAGTTGTTCTACCTGCTTTCTGGGCTGAGATGGGGAACAGCTGAATTTTGGAGTCGGCCGGTGACAAAATGTTCCAAACACACCCCATGCACAACTCCACCGGGGAAGGTGCCAGAAACGAGTTCTCTTAATAGTTTTTACACTACCTTGGTAGGCATCAAAAAGACACTACAAAAGTTGTTCTACCTGCTTTCTGGGCTGAGATGGGGAACCGCTGAATTTTGGACTCGGCTGGTGACAAAATGTTCCAAACACACCCCCTGCACAACTCCACCGGGGAAGGTGCCAGACAGGAGTTCTCCTGGTAGTTTTTACACTACCTTGGTAGGCACCTGAAAGACACCACAAAAGTTGTTCTACCTGCTTTCTGGGCTGAGATGGGGAACAGCTGAATTTTGGACTCGGCTGGTGACAAAATGTTCCAAACACACCCCATGCACAACTCCACCGGGGAAGGTGCCAGACAGGAGTTCTCCTGGTAGTTTTTACATTGCTCCGGTAGGCATCTGAAAGACACCACAAAAGTTGTTCTTCCTGCTTTCTGGGCTGAGATGGGGAACAGCTGAATTTTGGACTCGGCTGGTGACAAAATTTTAATAAATACACCCCATGCACAACTCCACTAGCGAAGGTGCCAGGAAAGAATTCTGTTGGTAGTTTTTACATTGCTCCGGTAGGCATCAAAAAGACACCACAAAAGTTGTTCTACCTGCTTTCTGGGCTGAGATGGGGAACCGCTGAATTTTGGACTCGGCTGGTGACGAAATGTTCCAAACACACCCCCTGCACAACTCCACCGGGGAAGGTGCCAGACAGGAGTTCTCCTGGTAGTTTTTACATTGCTCCGGTAGGCATCTGAAAGACACCACAAAAGTTGTTCTACCTGCTTTCTGGGCTGAGATGGGGAACAGCTGAATTTTGGAGTCGGCTGGTGACAAAATGTTCCAAACACACCCCATGCACAACTCCACCGGGGAAGGTGCCAGACAGGAGTTCTCCTGGTAGTTTTTACATTGCTCCGGTAGGCATCTGAAAGGCACCACAAAAGTTGTTCTACCTGCTTTCTGGGCTGAGATGGGGAACAGCTGAATTTTGGACTCGGCTGGTGACAAAATTTTAATAAATACACCCCATGCACAACTCCACTAGCGAAGGTGCCAGGAAGGAATTCTGTTGGTAGTTTTTACATTGCTACTGTAGGCATCAAAAAGACACCACAATAGTTGTTCTACCTGCTCTCTGGGCTGAGATGGGGAACAGCTGAATTTTGGAGTCGGCCGGTGACAAAATGTTCCAAACACATCCCATGCACAACTCCACCGGGGAAGGTGCCAGACAAGAGTTCTCCTGGTAGTTTTTACATTGCTCCGGTAGGCATCTGAAAGACACCACAAAAGTTGTTCTACCTGCTTTCTGGGCTGAGATGGGGAACAGCTGAATTTTGGAGTCGGCCGGTGACAAAATGTTCCAAACACACCCCATGCACAACTCCACCGGGGAAGGTGCCAGACAGGAGTTCTGTTGGTAGTTTTTACACTACCTTGGTAGGATCCTGAAAGGCACCACAAAAGTTGTTCTACCTGCTTTCTGGGCTGAGATGGGGAACAGCTGAATTTTGGACTCGGCTGGTGACAAAATTTTAATAAATACACCCCATGCACAACTCCACTAGCGAAGGTGCCAAGAACGAATTCTCTTGGTAGTTTTTACATTGCTCCGGTAGGCATCTGAAAGACACCACAAAAGTTGTTCTACCTGCTTTCTGGGCTGAGATGGGGAACAGCTGAATTTTGGAGTTGGCCGGTGACAAAATGTTCCAAACACACCCCATGCACAACTCCACCGGGGAAGGTGCCAGAAACGAGTTCTCTTAATAGTTTTTACACTACCTTGGTAGGCATCAAAAAGACACTACAAAAGTTGTTCTACCTGCTTTCTGGGCTGAGATGGGGAACCGCTGAATTTTGGACTTGGCTGGTGACAAAATGTTCCAAACACACCCCATGCACAACTCCACCGGGGAAGGTGCCAGACAGGAGTTCTCTTGGTAGTTTTTACATTGCTCCGGTAGGCACCTGAAAGGCACCACAAAAGTTGTTCTACCTGCTTTCTGGGCTGAGATGGGGAACAGCTGAATTTTGGACTCGGCTGGTGACAAAATGTTCCAAACACACCCCCTGCACAACTCCACCGGGGAAGGTGCCAGACAGGAGTTCTGTTGGTAGTTTTTACACTACCTTGGTAGGCACCTGAAAGACACCACAAAAGTTGTTCTACCTGCTTTCTGGGCTGAGATGGGGAACCGCTGAATTTTGGACTGGGCCGGTGACAAAATGTTCCAAACACACCCCCTGCACAACGCCACCGGGGAAGGTGCCAGACAGGAGTTCTCCTGGTAGTTTTTACATTGCTCCGGTAGGCATCTGAAAGGCACCACAAAAGTTGTTCTACCTGCTTTCTGGGCTGAGATGGGGAACAGCTGAATTTTGGACTCGGCTGGTGACAAAATTTTAATAAATACACCCCATGCACAACTCCACTAGCGAAGGTTCCAGGAAGGAATTCTGTTGGTAGTTTTTACATTGCTACTGTAGGCATCAAAAAGACACCACAATAGTTGTTCTACCTGCTCTCTGGGCTGAGATGGGGAACAGCTGAATTTTGGAGTCGGCCGGTGACAAAATGTTCCAAACACATCCCATGCACAACTCCACCGGGGAAGGTGCCAGACAAGAGTTCTCCTGGTAGTTTTTACATTGCTCCGGTAGGCATCTGAAAGACACCACAAAAGTTGTTCTACCTGCTTTCTGGGCTGAGATGGGGAACAGCTGAATTTTGGAGTCGGCCGGTGACAAAATGTTCCAAACACACCCCATGCACAACTCCACCGGGGAAGGTGCCAGACAGGAGTTCTGTTGGTAGTTTTTACACTACCTTGGTAGGCATTTGAAAGGCACCACAAAAGTTGTTCTACCTGCTTTCTGGGCTGAGATGGGGAACAGCTGAATTTTGGACTCGGCTGGTGACAAAATTTTAATAAATACACCCCATGCACAACTCCACTAGCGAAGGTGCCAAGAACGAATTCTCTTGGTAGTTTTTACATTGCTCCGGTAGGCATCTGAAATACACCACAAAAGTTGTTCTACCTGCTCTCTGGGCTGAGATGGGGAACAGCTGAATTTTGGACTCGGCCGGTGACAAAATGTTCCAAACACACCCCATGCACAACTCCACCGGGGAAGGTGCCAGAAACGAGTTCTCTTAATAGTTTTTACACTACCTTGGTAGGCATCAAAAAGACACTACAAAAGTTGTTCTACCTGCTTTCTGGGCTGAGATGGGGAACCGCTGAATTTTGGACTTGGCTGGTGACAAAATGTTCCAAACACACCCCATGCACAACTCCACCGGGGAAGGTGCCAGACAGGAGTTCTCCTGGTAGTTTTTACATTGCTCCGGTAGGCACCTGAAAGGCACCACAAAAGTTGTTCTACCTGCTTTCTGGGCTGAGATGGGGAACCGCTGAATTTTGGACTCGGCTGGTGACAAAATGTTCCAAACACACCCCCTGCACAACTCCACCGGGGAAGGTGCCAGACAGGAGTTCTCTTAGTAGTTTTTACACTACATTGGTAGGCATCTGAAAGACACCACAAAAGTTGTTCTACCTGCTTTCTGGGCTGAGATGGGGAACAGCTGAATTTTGGAGTCGGCCGGTTACAAAATGTTCCAAACACACCCCCTGCACAACTCCACCGGGGAAGGTGCCAGACAAGAGTTCTGTTGGAAGTTTTTACACTACCTTGGTAGGCAGCTGAAAGGCACCACAAAAGTTGTTCTACCTGCTTTCTGGGCTGAGATGGGGAACCGCTGAATTTTGGACTGGGCTGGTGACAAAATGTTCCAAACACACCCCCTGCACAACGCCACCGGGGAAGGTGCCAGACAGGAGTTCTCCTGGTAGTTTTTACATTGCTCCGGTAGGCATCTGAAAGACACCACAAAAGTTGTTCTACCTGCTTTCTGGGCTGAGATGGGGAACCGCTGAATTTTGGACTCGGCTGGTGACAAAATGTTCCAAACACACCCCATGCACAACTCCACCGGGGAAGGTGCCAGACAGGAGTTCTCTTAATATTTTTTACATTGCTCCGGTAGGCATCTGAAAGACACCACAAAAGTTGTTCTACCTGCTTTCTGGGCTGAGATGGGGAACCGCTGAATTTTGGAGTCGGCCGGTGACTAAATGTTCCAAACACACCCCATGCACAACTCCACCGGGGAAGGTGCCAGACAGGAGTTCTCTTGATAGTTTTTACACTACCTTGGTAGGCATTTGAAAGGCACCACAAAAGTTGTTCTACCTGCTTTCTGGGCTGAGATGGGGAACAGCTGAATTTTGGACTCGGCTGGTGAAAAAATTTTAATAAATACACCCCATGCACAACTCCACTAGCGAAGGTGCCAGGAAGGAATTCTGTTGGTAGTTTTTACATTGCTACTGTAGGCATCAAAAAGACACCACAATAGTTGTTCTACCTGCTCTCTGGGCTGAGATGGGGAACAGGTGAATTTTGGAGTCGGCCGGTGACAAAATGTTCCAAACACATCCCATGCACAACTCCACCGGGGAAGGTGCCAGAGAGGAGTTCTCCTGGTAGTTTTTACATTGCTCCGGTAGGCATCTGAAAGACACCACAAAAGTTGTTCTACCTGCTTTCTGGGCTGAGATGGGGAACAGCTGAATTTTGGAGTCGGCCGGTGACAAAATGTTCCAAACACACCCCATGCACAACTCCACCGGGGAAGGTGCCAGACAGGAGTTCTGTTGGTAGTTTTTACACTACCTTGGTAGGCAGCTGAAAGGCACCACAAAAGTTGTTCTACCTGCTTTCTGGGCTGAGATGGGGAACAGCTGAATTTTGGACTCGGCTGGTGACAAAATTTTAATAAATACACCCCATGCACAACTCCACTAGCGAAGGTGCCAAGAACGAATTCTGTTGGTAGTTTTTACATTGCTCCGGTAGGCATCTGAAAGACACCACAAAAGTTGTTCTACCTGCTTTCTGGGCTGAGATGGGGAACCGCTGAATTTTGGAGTCGGCCGGTGACAAAATGTTCCAAACACACCCCATGCACAACTCCACCGGGGAAGGTGCCAGACAGGAGTTCTCTTAATAGTTTTTACACTACCTTGGTAGGCATCTGAAAGACACCACAAAAGTTGTTCTACCTGCTTTCTGGGCTGAGATGGGGAACAGCTGAATTTTGGACTCGGCTGGTGACAAAATGTTCCAAACACACCCCCTGCACAACTCCACCGGGGAAGGTGCCAGACAGGAGTTCTCCTGGTAGTTTTTACACTACCTTGGTAGGCATTTGAAAGACACCACAAAAGTTGTTTTACCTGCTTTCTGGGCTGAGATGGGGAACAGCTGAATTTTGGACTCGGCTGGTGACGAAATGTTCCAAACACACCCCATGCACAACTCCACCGGGGAAGGTCCAGACAAGAGTTCTCTTGATAGTTTTTACACTACCTTGGTAGGCACCTGAAAGACACCACAAAACTTGTTTTACCTGCTTTCTGGGCTGAGATGGGGAACAGCTGAATTTTGGACTCGGCTGGTGACAAAATTTTAATAAATACACCCCATGCACAACTCCACTAGCGAAGGTGCCAGGAAGGAATTCTGTTGGTAGTGTTTACATTGCTCCGGTAGGCATCAAAAAGACACCACAAAAGTTGTTCTACCTGCTTTCTGGGCTGAGATGGGGAACCGCTGAATTTTGGAGTCGGCTGGTGACAAAATGTTCCAAACACACCCCATGCACAACTCCACCGGGGAAGGTGCCAGAAACGAGTTCTCCTGGTAGTTTTTACATTGCTCCGGTAGGCATCTGAAAGACACCACAAAAGTTGTTCTACCTGCTTTCTGGGCTGAGATGGGGAACAGCTGAATTTTGGAGTCGGCTGGTGACAAAATGTTCCAAACACACCCCCTGCACAACAACACCGGGGAAGGTGCCAGACAGGAGTTCTCCTGGTAGTTTTTACACTACCTTGGTAGGCACCTGAAAGACACCACAAAAGTTGTTCTACCTGCTTTCTGGGCTGAGATGGGGAACAGCTGAATTTTGGACTCGGCTGGTGACAAAATTTTAATAAATACACCCCATGCACAACTCCACTAGCGAAGGTGCCAAGAACGAATTCTCTTGGTAGTTTTTACATTGCTCCGGTAGGCATCTGAAAGACACCACAAAAGTTGTTCTACCTGCTTTCTGGGCTGAGATGGGGAACCGCTGAATTTTGGACTTGGCTGGTGACAAAATGTTCCAAACACACCCCATGCACAACTCCACCGGGGAAGGTGCCAGACAGGAGTTCTCCTGGTAGTTTTTACATTGCTCCGGTAGGCACCTGAAAGGCACCACAAAAGTTGTTCTACCTGCTTTCTGGGCTGAGATGGGGAACAGCTGAATTTTGGACTCGGCTGGTGACAAAATTTTAATAACAAACACACCCCCTGCACAACTCCACCGGGGAAGGTGCCAGACAGGAGTTCTCTTAGTAGTTTTTACACTACATTGGTAGGCATCTGAAAGACACCACAAAAGTTGTTCTACCTGCTTTCTGGGCTGAGATGGGGAACAGCTGAATTTTGGACTCGGCTGGTGACAAAATGTTCCAAACACACCCCATGCACAACTCCACCGGGGAAGGTGCCAGACAGGAGTTCTGTTGGTAGTTTTTACACTACCTTGGTAGGCAGCTGAAAGGCACCACAAAAGTTGTTCTACCTGCTTTCTGGGCTGAGATGGGGAACCGCTGAATTTTGGACTCGGCTGGTGACAAAATGTTCCAAACACACCCCCTGCACAACGCCACCGGGGAAGGTGCCAGACAGGAGTTCTCCTGGTAGTTTTTACATTGCTCCGGTATGCATCTGAAAGACACCACAAAAGTTGTTCTACCTGCTTTCTGGGCTGAGATGGGGAACAGCTGAATTTTGGAGTCGGCTGGTGACAAAATGTTCCAAACACACCCCATGCACAACTCCACCGGGGAAGGTGCCAGACAGGAGTTCTCTTAATATTTTTTACATTGCTCCGGTAGGCATCTGAAAGACACCACAATAGTTGTTCTACCTGCTCTCTGGGCTGAGATGGGGAACAGGTGAATTTTGGAGTCGGCCGGTGACAAAATGTTCCAAACACATCCCATGCACAACTCCACCGGGGAAGGTGCCAGAGAGGAGTTCTCCTGGTAGTTTTTACATTGCTCCGGTAGGCATCTGAAAGACACCACAAAAGTTGTTCTACCTGCTTTCTGGGCTGAGATGGGGAACAGCTGAATTTTGGAGTCGGCCGGTGAAAAAATGTTCCAAACACACCCCATGCACAACTCCACCGGGGAAGGTGCCAGACAGGAGTTCTGTTGGTAGTTTTTACACTACCTTGGTAGGCAGCTGAAAGGCACCACAAAAGTTGTTCTACCTGCTTTCTGGGCTGAGATGGGGAACAGCTGAATTTTGGACTCGGCTGGTGACAAAATTTTAATAAATACACCCCATGCACAACTCCACTAGCGAAGGTGCCAAGAACGAATTCTGTTGGTAGTTTTTACATTGCTCCGGTAGGCATCTGAAAGACACCACAAAAGTTGTTCTACCTGCTTTCTGGGCTGAGATGGGGAACCGCTGAATTTTGGAGTCGGCCGGTGACAAAATGTTAATAAATACACCCCATGCACAACTCCACCGGGGAAGGTGCCAGACAGGAGTTCTCTTAATAGTTTTTACACTACCTTGGTAGGCATCTGAAAGACACCACAAAAGTTGTTCTACCTGCTTTCTGGGCTGAGATGGGGAACAGCTGAATTTTGGACTCGGCTGGTGACAAAATGTTCCAAACACACCCCCTGCACAACTCCACCGGGGAAGGTGCCAGACAGGAGTTCTCCTGGTAGTTTTTACACTACCTTGGTAGGCATTTGAAAGACACCACAAAAGTTGTTTTACCTGCTTTCTGGGCTGAGATGGGGAACAGCTGAATTTTGGACTCGGCTGGTGACGAAATGTTCCAAACACACCCCATGCACAACTCCACCGGGGAAGGTCCAGACAAGAGTTCTCTTGATAGTTTTTACACTACCTTGGTAGGCACCTGAAAGACACCACAAAACTTGTTTTACCTGCTTTCTGGGCTGAGATGGGGAACAGCTGAATTTTGGACTCGGCTGGTGACAAAATTTTAATAAATACACCCCATGCACAACTCCACTAGCGAAGGTGCCAGGAAGGAATTCTGTTGGTAGTGTTTACATTGCTCCGGTAGGCATCAAAAAGACACCACAAAAGTTGTTCTACCTGCTTTCTGGGCTGAGATGGGGAACCGCTGAATTTTGGAGTCGGCTGGTGACAAAATGTTCCAAACACACCCCATGCACAACTCCACCGGGGAAGGTGCCAGACAGGAGTTCTCCTGGTAGTTTTTACATTGCTCCGGTAGGCATCAAAAAGACACTACAAAAGTTGTTCTACCTGCTTTCTGGGCTGAGATGGGGAACAGCTGAATTTTGGAGTCGGCTGGTGACAAAATGTTCCAAACACACCCCCTGCACAACAACACCGGGGAAGGTGCCAGACAGGAGTTCTCCTGGTAGTTTTTACACTGCCTTGGTAGGCACCTGAAAGACACCACAAAAGTTGTTCTACCTGCTTTCTGGGCTGAGATGGGGAACAGCTGAATTTTGGACTCGGCTGGTGACAAAATTTTAATAAATACACCCCATGCACAACTCCACTAGCGAAGGTGCCAAGAACGAATTCTCTTGGTAGTTTTTACATTGCTCCGGTAGGCATCTGAAAGACACCACAAAAGTTGTTCTACCTGCTTTCTGGGCTGAGATGGGGAACCGCTGAATTTTGGACTTGGCTGGTGACAAAATGTTCCAAACACACCCCATGCACAACTCCACCGGGGAAGGTGCCAGACAGGAGTTCTCCTGGTAGTTTTTACATTGCTCCGGTAGGCACCTGAAAGGCACCACAAAAGTTGTTCTACCTGCTTTCTGGGCTGAGATGGGGAACCGCTGAATTTTGGACTCGGCTGGTGACAAAATGTTCCAAACACACCCCATGCACAACTCCACCGGGGAAGGTGCCAGACAGGAGTTCTCCTGGTAGTTTTTACATTGCTCCGGTAGGCATCTGAAAGACACCACAAAAGTTGTTCTACCTGCTTTCTGGGCTGAGATGGGGAACAGCTGAATTTTGGACTCGGCTGGTGACAAAATGTTCCAAACACACCCCCTGCACAACTCCACCGGGGAAGGTGCCAGACAGGAGTTCTGTTGGAAGTTTTTACACTACCTTGGTAGGCAGCTGAAAGGCACCACAAAAGTTGTTCTACCTGCTTTCTGGGCTGAGATGGGGAACCGCTGAATTTTGGACTCGGCTGGTGACAAAATGTTCCAAACACACCCCCTGCACAACGCCACCGGGGAAGGTGCCAGACAGGAGTTCTCCTGGTAGTTTTTACATTGCTCCGGTAGGCATCTGAAAGACACCACAAAAGTTGTTCTACCTGCTTTCTGGGCTGAGATGGGGAACAGCTGAATTTTGGAGTCGGCTGGTGACAAAATGTTCCAAACACACCCCATGCACAACTCCACCGGGGAAGGTGCCAGACAGGAGTTCTCTTAATAGTTTTTACATTGCTCCGGTAGGCATCTGAAAGACACCACAAAAGTTGTTCTACCTGCTTTCTGGGCTGAGATGGGGAACCGCTGAATTTTGGAGTCGGCCGGTGACTAAATGTTCCAAACACACCCCATGCACAACTCCACCGGGGAAGGTGCCAGAAAGGAGTTCTCTTGATAGTTTTTACACTACCTTGGTAGGCATTTGAAAGGCACCACAAAAGTTGTTCTACCTGCTTTCTGGGCTGAGATGGGGAACAGCTGAATTTTGGACTCGGCTGGTGACAAAATTTTAATAAATACACCCCATGCACAACTCCACTAGCGAAGGTGCCAGGAAGGAATTCTGTTGGTAGTTTTTACATTGCTCCGGTAGGCATCAAAAAGACACCACAATAGTTGTTCTACCTGCTCTCTGGGCTGAGATGGGGAACAGGTGAATTTTGGAGTCGGCCGGTGACAAAATGTTCCAAACACATCCCATGCACAACTCCACCGGGGAAGGTGCCAGAGAGGAGTTCTCCTGGTAGTTTTTACATTGCTCCGGTAGGCATCTGAAAGACACCACAAAAGTTGTTCTACCTGCTTTCTGAGCTGAGATGGGGAACAGCTGAATTTTGGAGTCGGCTGGTGACAAAATGTTCCAAACACACCCCATGCACAACTCCACCGGGGAAGGTTCCAGACAGGAGTTCTTTTGGTAGTTTTTACACTACCTTGGTAGGCAGCTGAAAGGCACCACAAAAGTTGTTCCACCTGCTTTCTGGGCTGAGATGGGGAACAGCTGAATTTTGGACTCGGCTGGTGACAAAATTTTAATAAATACACCCCATGCACAACTCCACTAGCGAAGGTGCCAAGAACGAATTCTGTTGGTAGTTTTTACATTGCTCCGGTAGGCATCTGAAAGACACCACAAAAGTTGTTCTACCTGCTTTCTGGGCTGAGATGGGGAACCGCTGAATTTTGGACTCGGCCGGTGACAAAATGTTCCAAACACACCCCATGCACAACTCCACCGGGGAAGGTGCCAGACAGGAGTTCTCTTAATAGTTTTTACACTACCTTGGTAGGCATCTGAAAGACACCACAAAAGTTGTTCTACCTGCTTTCTGGGCTGAGATGGGGAACAGCTGAATTTTGGACTCGGCTGGTGACAAAATGTTCCAAACACACCCCCTGCACAACTCCACCGGGGAAGGTGCCAGAAAGGAGTTCTCCTGGTAGTTTTTACACTACCTTGGTAGGCATCAAAAAGACACTACAAAAGTTGTTCTACCTGCTTTCTGGGCTGAGATGGGGAACCGCTGAATTTTGGACTTGGCTGGTGACAAAATGTTCCAAACACACCCCATGCACAACTCCACCGGGGAAGGTGCCAGACAGGAGTTCTCCTCGTAGTTTTTACATTGCTCCGGTAGGCACCTGAAAGGCACCACAAAAGTTGTTCTACCTGCTTTCTGGGCTGAGATGGGGAACAGCTGAATTTTGGACTCGGCTGGTGACAAAATGTTCCAAACACACCCCCTGCACAACTCCACCGGGGAAGGTGCCAGACAGGAGTTCTGTTGGTAGTTTTTACACTACCTTGGTAGGCATCTGAAAGACACCACAAAAGTTGTTCTACCTGCTTTCTGGGCTGAGATGGGGAACCGCTGAATTTTGGACTCGGCTGGTGACAAAATGTTCCAAACACACCCCCTGCACAACGCCACCGGGGAAGGTGCCAGACAGGAGTTCTCCTGGTAGTTTTTACATTGCTCCGGTAGGCATCTGAAAGACACCACAAAAGTTGTTCTACCTGCTTTCTGGGCTGAGATGGGGAACAGCTGAATTTTGGAGTCGGCTGGTGACAAAATGTTCCAAACACACCCCATGCACAACTCCACCGGGGAAGGTGCCAGACAGGAGTTCTCTTAATATTTTTTACATTGCTCCGGTAGGCATCTGAAAGACACCACAAAAGTTGTTCTACCTGCTTTCTGGGCTGAGATGGGGAACCGCTGAATTTTGGAGTCGGCCGGTGACTAAATGTTCCAAACACACCCCATGCACAACTCCACCGGGGAAGGTGCCAGACAGGAGTTCTCTTGATAGTTTTTACACTACCTTGGTAGGCATTTGAAAGGCACCACAAAAGTTGTTCTACCTGCTTTCTGGGCTGAGATGGGGAACAGCTGAATTTTGGACTTGGCTGGTGACAAAATTTTAATAAATACACCCCATGCACAATTCCACTAGCGAAGGTTCCAGGAAGGAATTCTGTTGGTAGTTTTTACATTGCTGCTGTAGGCATCAAAAAGACACCACAATAGTTGTTCTACCTGCTCTCTGGGCTGAGATGGGGAACAGCTGAATTTTGGACTCGGCCGGTGACAAAATGTTCCAAACACATCCCATGCACAACTCCACCGGGGAAGGTGCCAGACAGGAGTTCTCCTGGTAGTTTTTACATTGCTCCGGTAGGCATCTGAAAGACACCACAAAAGTTGTTCTACCTGCTTTCTGGGCTGAGATGGGGAACAGCTGAATTTTGGACTCGGCTGGTGACAAAATTTTAATAAATACACCCCATGCACAACTCCACTAGCGAAGGTGCCAAGAACGAATTCTGTTGGTAGTTTTTACATTGCTCCGGTAGGCATCTGAAAGACACCACAAAAGTTGTTCTACCTGCTTTCTGGGCTGAGATGGGGAACAGCTGAATTTTGGAGTCGGCCGGTGACAAAATGTTCCAAACACACCCCATGCACAACTCCACCGGGGAAGGTGCCAGACAGGAGTTCTCTTAATAGTTTTTACACTACCTTGGTAGGCATCAAAAAGACACTACAAAAGTTGTTCTACCTGCTTTCTGGGCTGAGATGGGGAACCGCTGAATTTTGGACTTGGCTGGTGACAAAATGTTCCAAACACACCCCATGCACAACTCCACCGGGGAAGGTGCCAGAGAGGAGTTCTCCTGGTAGTTTTTACATTGCTCCAATAGGCACCTGAAAGGCACCACAAAAGTTGTTCTACCTGCTTTCTGGGCTGAGATGGGGAACAGCTGAATTTTGGACTCGGCTGGTGACAAAATGTCCCAAACACACCCCCTGCACAACTCCACCGGGGAAGGTGCCAGACAGGAGTTCTGTTGGTAGTTTTTACACTACCTTGGTAGGCACCTGAAAGACACCACAAAAGTTGTTCTACCTGCTTTCTGGGCTGAGATGGGGAACCGCTGAATTTTGGACTCGGCTGGTGACGAAATGTTCCAAACACACCCCATGCACAACTCCACCGGGGAAGGTGCCAGAAACGAGTTCTCCTGGTAGTTTTTACATTGCTCTGGTAGGCACCTGAAAGGCACCACAAAAGTTGTTCTACCTGCTTTCTGGGCTGAGATGGGGAACAGCTGAATTTTGGACTCGGCTGGTGACAAAATTTTAATAAATACACCCCATGCACAATTCCACTAGCGAAGGTGCCAGGAAGGAATTCTGTTGGTAGTTTTTACATTGCTGCTGTAGGCATCAAAAAGACACCACAATAGTTGTTCTACCTGCTCTCTGGGCTGAGATGGGGAACAGGTGAATTTTGGAGTCGGCCGGTGACAAAATATTCCAAACACATCCCATGCACAACTCCACCGGGGAAGGTGCCAGAGAGGAGTTCTCCTGGTAGTTTTTACATTGCTCCGGTAGGCATCTGAAAGACACCACAAAAGTTGTTCTACCTGCTTTCTGGGCTGAGATGGGGAACAGCTGAATTTTGGAGTCGGCCGGTGACAAAATGTTCCAAACACACCCCATGCACAACTCCACCGGGGAAGTTGCCAGACAGGAGTTCTGTTGGTAGTTTTTACACTACCTTGGTAGGCAGCTGAAAGGCACCACAAAAGTTGTTCTACCTGCTTTCTGGGCTGAGATGGGGAACCGCTGAATTTTGGACTCGGATGGTGGCAAAATGTTCCAAACACACCCCATGCACAACTCCACCGGGGAAGGTGCCAGACAAGAGTTCTCTTGATAGTTTTTACACTACCTTGGTAGGCATTTGAAAGGCACGACAAAAGTTGTTCTACCTGCTTTCTGGGCTGAGATGGGGAACCGCTGAATTTTGGACTCGGCTGGTGACAAAATGTTCCAAACACACCCCATGCACAACTCCACCGGGGAAGGTGCCAGAAACGAGTTCTCCTGGTAGTTTTTACATTGCTCCGGTAGGCATCTGAAAGACACCACAAAAGTTGTTCTACCTGCTTTCTGGGCTGAGATGGGGAACAGCTGAATTTTGGACTCGGCTGGTGACAAAATTTTAATAAATACACCCCATGCACAACTCCACTAGCGAAGGTGCCAGGAAGGAATTCTGTTGGTAGTTTTTACATTGCTCCGGTAGGCATCAAAAAGACACCACAAATGTTGTTCTACCTGCTTTCTGGGCTGAGATGGGGAACCGCTGAATTTTGGAGTCGGCTGGTGACAAAATGTTCCAAACACACCCCCTGCACAACTCCACCGGGGAAGGTGCCAGACAAGAGTTCTCCTGGTAGTTTTTACACTACCTTGGTAGGCACCTGAAAGACACCACAAAAGTTGTTCTACCTGCTTTCTGGGCTGAGATGGGGAACAGCTGAATTTTGGACTCGGCTGGTGACAAAATTTTAATAAATACACCCCATGCACAACTCCACTAGCGAAGGTGCCAAGAACGAATTCTGTTGGTAGTTTTTACATTGCTCCGGTAGGCATCTGAAAGACACCACAAAAGTTGTTCTACCTGCTTTCTGGGCTGAGATGGGGAACCGCTGAATTTTGGAGTCGGCCGGTGACAAAATGTTCCAAACACACCCCATGCACAACTCCACCGGGGAAGGTGCCAGACAGGAGTTCTCTTAATAGTTTTTACACTACCTTGGTAGGCATCAAAAAGACACTACAAAAGTTGTTCTACCTGCTTTCTGGGCTGAGATGGGGAACCGCTGAATTTTGGACTTGGCTGGTGACAAAATGTTCCAAACACACCCCATGCACAACTCCACCGGGGAAGGTGCCAGACAGGAGTTCTCCTGGTAGTTTTTACATTGCTCCAATAGGCACCTGAAAGGCACCACAAAAGTTGTTCTACCTGCTTTCTGGGCTGAGATGGGGAACAGCTGAATTTTGGAGTCGGCTGGTGACAAAATGTTCCAAACACACCCCCTGCACAACTCCACCGGGGAAGGTGCCAGACAGGAGTTCTCTTAGTAGTTTTTACACTACATTGGTAGGCATCTGAAAGACACCACAAAAGTTGTTCTACCTGCTTTCTGGGCTGAGATGGGGAACAGCTGAATTTTGGAGTCGGCTGGTGACAAAATGTTCCAAACACACCCCCTGCACAACTCCACCGGGGAAGGTGCCAGACAGGAGTTCTGTTGGTAGTTTTTACACTACCTTGGTAGGCAGCTGAAAGGCACCACAAAAGTTGTTCTACCTGCTTTCTGGGCTGAGATGGGGAACAGCTGAATTTTGGACTCGGCTGGTGACAAAATTTTAATAAATACACCCCATGCACAACTCCACTAGCGAAGGTGCCAGGAAGGAATTCTGTTGGTAGTTTTTACATTGCTCCGGTAGGCATCTGAAAGACACCACAAAAGTTGTTCTACCTGCTTTCTGGGCTGAGATGGGGAACCGCTGAATTTTGGAGTCGGCTGGTGACAAAATGTTCCAAACACACCCCATGCACAACTCCACCGGGGAAGGTGCCAGACAGGAGTTCTCTTAATAGTTTTTACACTACCTTGGTAGGCATCTGAAAGACACCACAAAAGTTGTTCTACCTGCTTTCTGGGCTGAGATGGGGAACCGCTGAATTTTGGAGTCGGCTGGTGACAAAATGTTCCAAACACACCCCCTGCACAACTCCACCGGGGAAGGTGCCAGACAGGAGTTCTCCTGGTAGTTTTTACACTACCTTGGTAGGCATTTGAAAGACACCACAAAAGTTGTTTTACCTGCTTTCTGGGCTGAGATGGGGAACAGCTGAATTTTGGACTCGGCTGGTGACGAAATGTTCCAAACACACCCCATGCACAACTCCACCGGGGAAGGTCCAGACAAGAGTTCTCTTGATAGTTTTTACACTACCTTGGTAGGCACCTGAAAGACACCACAAAAGTTGTTTTACCTGCTTTCTGGGCTGAGATGGGGAACAGCTGAATTTTGGACTCGGCTGGTGACAAAATTTTAATAAACACACCCCATGCACAACTCCACTAGCGAAGGTGCCAGGAAGGAATTCTGTTGGTAGTTTTTACATTGCTCCGGTAGGCATCAAAAAGACACTACAAAAGTTGTTCTACCTGCTTTCAGGGCTGAGATGGGGAACAGCTGAATTTTGGACTCGGCTGGTGACAAAATGTTCCAAACACACCCCATGCACAACTCCACCGGGGAAGGTGCCAGAAACGAGTTCTCCTGGTAATTTTTACATTGCTCCGGTAGGCATCTGAAAGACACCACAAAAGTTGTTCTACCTGCTTTCTGGGCTGAGATGGGGAACCGCTGAATTTTGGACTCGGCTGGTGACGAAATGTTCCAAACACACCCCATGCACAACTCCACCAGGGAAGGTCCAGACAAGAGTTCTCCTGGTAGTTTTTACACTACCTTGGTAGGCATCTGAAAGACACCACAAAAGTTGTTCTACCTGCTTTCTGGGCTGAGATGGGGAACAGCTGAATTTTGGACTCGGCTGGTGACGAAATGTTCCAAACACACCCCATGCACAACTCCACCGGGGAAGGTGCCAGACAAGAGTTCTCCTGGTAGTTTTTACACTACCTTGGTAGGCACCTGAAAGACACCACAAAAGTTGTTCTACCTGCTTTCTGGGCTGAGATGGGGAACAGCTGAATTTTGGACTCGGCTGGTGACAAAATTTTAATAAATACACCCCATGCACAACTCCACTAGCGAAGGTGCCAGGAAGGAATTCTGTTGGTAGTTTTTACATTGCTCCGGTAGGCATCTGAAAGACACCACAAAAGTTGTTCTACCTGCTTTCTGGGCTGAGATGGGGTACAGCTGAATTTTGGACTCGGCTGGTGACGAAATGTTCCAAACACACCCCATGCACAACTCCACCAGGGAAGGTCCAGACAAGAGTTCTCCTGGTAGTTTTTACACTACCTTGGTAGGCACCTGAAAGACACCACAAAAGTTGTTTTACCTGCTTTCTGGGCTGAGATGGGGAACAGCTGAATTTTGGACTCGGCTGGTGACAAAATTTTAATAAATACACCCCATGCACAACTCCACTAGCGAAGGTGCCAGGAAGGAATTCTGTTGGTAGTTTTTACATTGCTCCGGTAGGCATCAAAAAGACACTACAAAAGTTGTTCTACCTGCTTTCTGGGCTGAGATGGGGAACCGCTGAATTTTGGAGTCGGCTGGTGACAAAATGTTCCAAACACACCCCATGCACAACTCCACCGGGGAAGGTGCCAGACAGGAGTTCTCCTGGTAGTTTTTACATTGCTCCGGTAGGCATCTGAAAGACACCACAAAAGTTGTTCTACCTGCTTTCTGGGCTGAGATGGGGAACAGCTGAATTTTGGACTCGGCTGGTGACAAAATTTTAATAAATACACCCCATGCACAACTCCACTAGCGAAGGTGCCAGGAAGGAATTCTGTTGGTAGTTTTTACATTGCTCCGGTAGGCATCTGAAAGACACCACAAAAGTTGTTCTACCTGCTTTCTGGGCTGAGATGGGGAACCGCTGAATTTTGGAGTCGGCTGGTGACAAAATGTTCCAAACACACCCCATGCACAACTCCACCGGGGAAGGTGCCAGACAGGAGTTCTCTTAATAGTTTTTACACTACCTTGGTAGGCATCTGAAAGACACCACAAAAGTTGTTCTACCTGCTTTCTGGGCTGAGATGGGGAACAGCTGAATTTTGGACTCGGCTGGTGACAAAATGTTCCAAACACACCCCCTGCACAACTCCACCGGGGAAGGTGCCAGAAACGAGTTCTGTTGGAAGTTTTTACACTACCTTGGTAGGCATTTGAAAGACACCACAAAAGTTGTTCTACCTGCTTTCTGGGCTGAGATGGGGAACAGCTGAATTTTGGACTCGGCTGGTGACAAAATTTTAATAAATACACCCCATGCACAACTCCACTAGCGAAGGTGCCAAGAACGAATTCTGTTGGTAGTTTTTACATTGCTCCGGTAGGCATCTGAAAGACACCACAAAAGTTGTTCTACCTGCTTTCTGGGCTGAGATGGGGAACCGCTGAATTTTGGAGTCGGCCGGTGACAAAATGTTCCAAACACACCCCATGCACAACTCCACCGGGGAAGGTGCCAGACAGGAGTTCTCTTAATAGTTTTTACACTACCTTGGTAGGCATCTGAAAGACACCACAAAAGTTGTTCTACCTGCTTTCTGGGCTGAGATGGGGAACAGCTGAATTTTGGAGTCGGCTGGTGACAAAATGTTCCAAACACACCCCCTGCACAACTCCACCGGGGAAGGTGCCAGACAGGAGTTCTCCTGGTAGTTTTTACACTACCTTGGTAGGCATTTGAAAGACACCACAAAAGTTGTTTTACCTGCTTTCTGGGCTGAGATGGGGAACAGCTGAATTTTGGACTCGGCTGGTGACGAAATGTTCCAAACACACCCCATGCACAACTCCACCGGGGAAGGTCCAGACAAGAGTTCTCTTGATAGTTTTTACACTACCTTGGTAGGCACCTGAAAGACACCACAAAACTTGTTCTACCTGCTTTCTGGGCTGAGATGGGGAACAGCTGAATTTTGGACTCGGCTGGTGACAAAATTTTAATAAATACACCCCATGCACAACTCCACTAGCGAAGGTGCCAAGAACGAATTCTGTTGGTAGTTTTTACATTGCTCCGGTAGGCATCTGAAAGACACCACAAAAGTTGTTCTACCTGCTTTCTGGGCTGAGATGGGGAACCGCTGAATTTTGGAGTCGGCCGGTGACAAAATCTTCCAAACACACCCCATGCACAACTCCACCGGGGAAGGTGCCAGACAAGAGTTCTCTTAGTAGTTTTTACACTACCTTGGTAGGCAGCTGAAAGACACCACAAAAGTTGTTCTACCTGCTTTCTGGGCTGAGATGGGGAACAGCTGAATTTTGGAGTCGGCTGGTGACAAAATGTTCCAAACACACCCCCTGCACAACTCCACCGGGGAAGGTGCCAGACAGGAGTTCTCCTGTTAGTTTTTAAACTACCTTGGTAGGCATTTGAAAGACACCACAAAAGTTGTTTTACCTGCTTTCTTGGCTGAGATGGGGAACAGCTGAATTTTGGACTCGGCTGGTGACGAAATGTTCCAAACACACCCCATGCACAACTCCACCGGGGAAGGTCCAGACAAGAGTTCTCCTGGTAGTTTTTACACTACCTTGGTAGGCACCTGAAAGACACCACAAAAGTTGTTCTACCTGCTTTCTGGGCTGAGATGGGGAACAGCTGAATTTTGGACTCGGCTGGTGACAAAATTTTAATAAATACACCCCATGCACAACTCCACTAGCGAAGGTGCCAGGAAGGAATTCTGTTGGTAGTTTTTACATTGCTCCGGTAGGCATCAGAAAGACACTACAAAAGTTGTTCTACCTGCTTTCTGGGCTGAGATGGGGAACCGCTGAATTTTGGAGTCGGCCGGTGACAAAATGTTCCAAACACACCCCATGCACAACTCCACCGGGGAAGGTGCCAGACAGGAGTTCTCCTGGTAGTTTTTACATTGCTCCGGTAGGCATCTGAAAGACACCACAAAAGTTGTTCTACCTGCTTTCTGGGCTGAGATGGGGAACAGCTGAATTTTGGACTCGGGTGGTGACAAAATTTTAATAAATACACCCCATGCACAACTTCACTAGCGAAGGTGCCCGGAAGGAATTCTGTTGGTAGTTTTTACATTGCTCCGGTAGGCATCAAAAAGACACCACAAAAGTTGTTCTACCTGCTTTCTGGGCTGAGATGGGGAACCGCTGAATTTTGGACTCGGCTGGTGACAAAATGTTCCAAACACACCCCATGCACAACTCCACCGGGGAAGGTGCCAGTCAAGAGTTCTCTTAGTAGTTTTAACACTATCTTGGTAGGCAGCTGAAAGGCACCACAAAAGTTGTTCTACCTGCTTTCTGGGCTGAGATGGGGAACAGCTGAATTTTGGAGTCGGCTGGTGACAAAATGTTCCAAACACACCCCCTGCACAACTCCACCGGGGAAGGTGCCAGACAGGAGTTCTGTTGGTAGTTTTTACACTACCTTGGTAGGCACCTGAAAGACACCACAAAAGTTGTTCTACCTGCTTTCTGGGCTGAGATGGGGAACCGCTGAATTTTGGAGTCGGCTGGTGACAAAATGTTCCAAACACACCCCCTGCACAACTCCACCGGTGAAGGTGCCAGACAAGAGTTCTCTTAGTAGTTTTTACACTACCTTGGTAGGCAGCTGAAAGACACCACAAAAGTTGTTCTACCTGCTTTCTGGGCTGAGATGGGGAACCGCTGAATTTTGGAGTCGGCTGGTGACAAAATGTTCCAAACACACCCCATGCACAACTCCACCGGGGAAGGTGCCAGACAGGAGTTCTCTTAATAGTTTTTACACTACCTTGGTAGGCATCTGAAAGACACCACAAAAGTTGTTCTACCTGCTTTCTGGGCTGAGATGGGGAACAGCTGAATTTTGGAGTCGGCTGGTGACGAAATGTTCCAAACACACCCCCTGCACAACTCCACCGGGGAAGGTGCCAGACAGGAGTTCTCCTGGTAGTTTTTACACTACCTTGGTAGGCACCTGAAAGGCACCACAAAAGTTGTTCTACCTGCTTTCTGGGCTGAGATGGGGAACAGCTGAATTTTGGACTCGGCTGGTGACAAAATTTTAATAAATACACCCCATGCACAACTCCACTAGCGAAGGTGCCAAGAACGAATTCTATTGGTAGTTTTTACATTGCTCCGGTAGGCACCTGAAAGACACCACAAAAGTTGTTCTACCTGCTTTCTGGGCTGAGATGGGGAACAGCTGAATTTTGGACTCGGCTGGTGACGAAATGTTCCAAACACACCCCATGCACAGCTCCACCAGGGAAGGTCCAGACAAGAGTTCTCCTGGTAGTTTTTACACTACCTTGGTAGGCACCTGAAAGACACCACAAAAGTTGTTCTACCTGCTTTCTGGGCTGAGATGGGGAACCGCTGAATTTTGGACTCGGCTGGTGACAAAATGTTCCAAACACACCCCATGCACAACTCCACCGGTGAAGGTGCCAGACAAGAGTTCTCTTAGTAGTTTTTACACTACCTTGGTAGGCAGCTGAAAGACGCCACAAAAGTTGTTCTACCTGCTTTCTGGGCTGAGATGGGGAACCGCTGAATTTTGGACTCGGCTGGTGACAAAATGTTCCAAACACACCCCATGCACAACTCCACCGGGGAAGGTGCCAGACAGGAGTTCTCTTAATAGTTTTTACACTACCTTGGTAGGCATCTGAAAGACACCACAAAAGTTGTTCTACCTGCTTTCTGGGCTGAGATGGGGAACAGCTGAATTTTGGAGTCGGCTGGTGACAAAATGTTCCAAACACACCCCCTGCACAACTCCACCGGGGAAGGTGCCAGAAAGGAGTTCTCCTGGTAGTTTTTACACTACCTTGGTAGGCACCTGAAAGACACCACAAAAGTTGTTCTACCTGCTTTCTGGGCTGAGATGGGGAACAGCTGAATTTTGGACTCGGCTGGTGACAAAATTTTAATAAATACACCCCATGCACAACTCCACTAGCGAAGGTGCCAGGAAGGAATTCTGTTGGTAGTTTTTACATTGCTCCGGTAGGCATCAGAAAGACACTACAAAAGTTGTTCTACCTGCTTTCTGGGCTGAGATGGGGAACCGCTGAATTTTGGAGTCGGCTGGTGACAAAATGTTCCAAACACACCCCATGCACAACTCCACCGGGGAAGGTGCCAGACAGGAGTTCTCCTGGTAGTTTTTACATTGCTCCGGTAGGCATCTGAAAGACACCACAAAAGTTGTTCTACCTGCTTTCTGGGCTGAGATGGGGAACAGCTGAAATTGTGGACTCGGGTGGTGACAAAATTTTAATAAATACACCCCATGCACAACTTCACTAGCGAAGGTGCCCGGAAGGAATTCTGTTGGTAGTTTTTACATTGCTCCGGTAGGCATCAAAAAGACACCACAAAAGTTGTTCTACCTGCTTTCTGGGCTGAGATGGGGAACCGCTGAATTTTGGACTCGGCTGGTGACAAAATGTTCCAAACACACCCCCTGCACAACTCCACCGGGGAAGTTGCCAGACAGGAGTTCTCCTGGTAGTTTTTACACTACCTTGGTAGGCACCTGAAAGGCACCACAAAAGTTGTTCTACCTGCTTTCTGGGCTGAGATGGGGAACAGCTGAATTTTGGACTCGGCTGGTGACAAAATTTTAATAAATACACCCCATGCACAACTCCACTAGCGAAGGTGCCAAGAACGAATTCTATTGGTAGTTTTTACATTGCTCCGGTAGGCACCTGAAAGACACCACAAAAGTTGTTCTACCTGCTTTCTGGGCTGAGATGGGGAACAGCTGAATTTTGGACTCGGCTGGTGACGAAATGTTCCAAACACACCCCATGCACAGCTCCACCAGGGAAGGTCCAGACAAGAGTTCTCCTGGTAGTTTTTACACTACCTTGGTAGGCACCTGAAAGACACCACAAAAGTTGTTCTACCTGCTTTCTGGGCTGAGATGGGGAACCGCTGAATTTTGGACTCGGCTGGTGACAAAATGTTCCAAACACACCCCATGCACAACTCCACCGGTGAAGGTGCCAGACAAGAGTTCTCTTAGTAGTTTTTACACTACCTTGGTAGGCAGCTGAAAGACGCCACAAAAGTTGTTCTACCTGCTTTCTGGGCTGAGATGGGGAACCGCTGAATTTTGGACTCGGCTGGTGACAAAATGTTCCAAACACACCCCATGCACAACTCCACCGGGGAAGGTGCCAGACAGGAGTTCTCTTAATAGTTTTTACACTACCTTGGTAGGCATCTGAAAGACACCACAAAAGTTGTTCTACCTGCTTTCTGGGCTGAGATGGGGAACAGCTGAATTTTGGAGTCGGCTGGTGACAAAATGTTCCAAACACACCCCCTGCACAACTCCACCGGGGAAGGTGCCAGAAAGGAGTTCTCCTGGTAGTTTTTACACTACCTTGGTAGGCACCTGAAAGACACCACAAAAGTTGTTCTACCTGCTTTCTGGGCTGAGATGGGGAACAGCTGAATTTTGGACTCGGCTGGTGACAAAATTTTAATAAATACACCCCATGCACAACTCCACTAGCGAAGGTGCCAGGAAGGAATTCTGTTGGTAGTTTTTACATTGCTCCGGTAGGCATCAGAAAGACACTACAAAAGTTGTTCTACCTGCTTTCTGGGCTGAGATGGGGAACCGCTGAATTTTGGAGTCGGCTGGTGACAAAATGTTCCAAACACACCCCATGCACAACTCCACCGGGGAAGGTGCCAGACAGGAGTTCTCCTGGTAGTTTTTACATTGCTCCGGTAGGCATCTGAAAGACACCACAAAAGTTGTTCTACCTGCTTTCTGGGCTGAGATGGGGAACAGCTGAAATTGTGGACTCGGGTGGTGACAAAATTTTAATAAATACACCCCATGCACAACTTCACTAGCGAAGGTGCCCGGAAGGAATTCTGTTGGTAGTTTTTACATTGCTCCGGTAGGCATCAAAAAGACACCACAAAAGTTGTTCTACCTGCTTTCTGGGCTGAGATGGGGAACCGCTGAATTTTGGACTCGGCTGGTGACAAAATGTTCCAAACACACCCCCTGCACAACTCCACCGGGGAAGTTGCCAGACAGGAGTTCTCCTGGTAGTTTTTACACTACCTTGGTAGGCACCTGAAAGGCACCACAAAAGTTGTTCTACCTGCTTTCTGGGCTGAGATGGGGAACAGCTGAATTTTGGACTCGGCTGGTGACAAAATTTTAATAAATACACCCCATGCACAACTCCACTAGCGAAGGTGCCAAGAACGAATTCTATTGGTAGTTTTTACATTGCTCCGGTAGGCACCTGAAAGACACCACAAAAGTTGTTCTACCTGCTTTCTGGGCTGAGATGGGGAACAGCTGAATTTTGGACTCGGCTGGTGACGAAATGTTCCAAACACACCCCATGCACAGCTCCACCAGGGAAGGTCCAGACAAGAGTTCTCCTGGTAGTTTTTTACACTACCTTGGTAGGCACCTGAAAGACACCACAAAAGTTGTTCTACCTGCTTTCTGGGCTGAGATGGGGAACCGCTGAATTTTGGACTCGGCTGGTGACAAAATGTTCCAAACACACCCCCCTGCACAACTCCACCGGTGAAGGTGCCAGACAAGAGTTCTCTTAGTAGTTTTTACACTACCTTGGTAGGCAGCTGAAAGACACCACAAAAGTTGTTCTACCTGCTTTCTGGGCTGAGATGGGGAACAGCTGAATTTTGGAGTCGGCTGGTGACAAAATGTTCCAAACACACCCCCTGCACAACTCCACCGGGGAAGGTGCCAGAAAGGAGTTCTCCTGGTAGTTTTTACACTACCTTGGTAGGCACCTGAAAGACACCACAAAAGTTGTTCTACCTGCTTTCTGGGCTGAGATGGGGAACAGCTGAATTTTGGACTCGGCTGGTGACAAAATTTTAATAAATACACCCCATGCACAACTCCACTAGCGAAGGTGCCAGGAAGGAATTCTGTTGGTAGTTTTTACATTGCTCCGGTAGGCATCAGAAAGACACTACAAAAGTTGTTCTACCTGCTTTCTGGGCTGAGATGGGGAACCGCTGAATTTTGGAGTCGGCTGGTGACAAAATGTTCCAAACACACCCCATGCACAACTCCACCAGGGAAGGTGCCAGACAGGAGTTCTCCTGGTAGTTTTTACATTGCTCCGGTAGGCATCTGAAAGACACCACAAAAGTTGTTCTACCTGCTTTCTGGGCTGAGATGGGGAACAGCTGAAATTGTGGACTCGGGTGGTGACAAAATTTTAATAAATACACCCCATGCACAACTTCACTAGCGAAGGTGCCCGGAAGGAATTCTGTTGGTAGTTTTTACATTGCTCCGGTAGGCATCAAAAAGACACCACAAAAGTTGTTCTACCTGCTTTCTGGGCTGAGATGGGGAACCGCTGAATTTTGGACTCGGCTGGTGACAAAATGTTCCAAACACACCCCATGCACAACTCCACCGGGGAAGGTGCCAGTCAAGAGTTCTCTTAGTAGTTTTAACACTATCTTGGTAGGCAGCTGAAAGGCACCACAAAAGTTGTTCTACCTGCTTTCTGGGCTGAGATGGGGAACCGCTGAATTTTGGACTCGGCTGGTGACAAAATGTTCCAAACACACCCCATGCACAACTCCACCGGTGAAGGTGCCAGACAAGAGTTCTCTTAGTAGTTTTTACACTACCTTGGTAGGCAGCTGAAAGACACCACAAAAGTTGTTCTACCTGCTTTCTGGGCTGAGATGGGGAACCGCTGAATTTTGGACTCGGCTGGTGACAAAATGTTCCAAACACACCCCATGCACAACTCCACCGGGGAAGGTGCCAGTCAAGAGTTCTCTTAGTAGTTTTAACACTATCTTGGTAGGCAGCTGAAAGGCACCACAAAAGTTGTTCTACCTGCTTTCTGGGCTGAGATGGGGAACAGCTGAATTTTGGAGTCGGCTGGTGACAAAATGTTCCAAACACACCCCCTGCACAACTCCACCGGGGAAGGTGCCAGAAAGGAGTTCTCCTGGTAGTTTTTACACTACCTTGGTAGGCATTTGAAAGACACCACAAAAGTTGTTCTACCTGCTTTCTGGGCTGAGATGGGGAACAGCTGAATTTTGGACTCGGCTGGTGACAAAATTTTAATAAATACACCCCATGCACAACTCCACTAGCGAAGGTGCCAAGAACGAATTCTCTTGGTAGTTTTTACATTGCTCCGGTAGGCATCTGAAAGACACCACAAAAGTTGTTCTACCTGCTTTCTGGGCTGAGATGGGGAACCGCTGAATTTTGGAGTCGGCCGGTGACAAAATGTTCCAAACACACCCCATGCACAACTCCACCGGGGAAGGTGCCAGACAGGAGTTCTCTTAATAGTTTTTACACTACCTTGGTAGGCATCTGAAAGACACCACAAAAGTTGTTCTACCTGCTTTCTGGGCTGAGATGGGGAACAGCTGAATTTTGGACTCGGCTGGTGACAAAATGTTCCAAAACACACCCCCTGCACAACGCCACCGGGGAAGGTGCCAGACAGGAGTTCTCCTGGTAGTTTTTACACTACCTTGGTAGGCACCTGAAAGACACCACAAAAGTTGTTTTACCTGCTTTCTGGGCTGAGATGGGGAACAGCTGAATTTTGGACTCGGCTGGTGACAAAATGTTCCAAACACACCCCATGCACAACTCCACCGGGGAAGGTCCAGACAAGAGTTCTCTTGATAGTTTTTACACTACCTTGGTAGGCACCTGAAAGACACCACAAAAGTTGTTTTACCTGCTTTCTGGGCTGAGATGGGGAACAGCTGAATTTTGGACTCGGCTGGTGACAAAATTTTAATAAATACACGCCATGCACAACTCCACTAGCGAAGGTGCCAGGAAGGAATTCTGTTGGTAGTTTTTACATTGCTCCGGTAGGCATCAAAAAGACACCACAAAAGTTGTTCTACCTGCTTTCAGGGCTGAGATGGGGAACCGCTGAATTTTGGACTCGGCTGGTGACAAAATGTTCCAAACACACCCCATGCACAACTCCACCGGGGAAGGTGCCAGACAGGAGTTCTGTTGGTAGTTTTTACACTACCTTAGTAGGCACCTGAAAGGCACCACAAAAGTTGTTCTACCTGCTTTCTGGGCTGAGATGGGGAACAGCTGAATTTTGGACTCGGCTGGTGACAAAATTTTAATAAATACACCCCATGCACAACTCCACTAGCGAAGGTGCCAAGAACGAATTCTGTTGGTAGTTTTTACATTGCTCCGGTAGGCATCTGAAAGACACCACAAAAGTTGTTCTACCTGCTTTCTGGGCTGAGATGGGGAACAGCTGAATTTTGGACTCGGCCGGTGACGAAATGTTCCAAACACACCCCATGCACAGCTCCACCAGGGAAGGTCCAGACAAGAGTTCTCCTGGTAGTTTTTACACTACCTTGGTAGGCAGCAGAAAGACACCACAAAAGTTGTTCTACCTGCTTTCTGGGCTGAGATGGGGAACAGCTGAATTTTGGACTCGGCTGGTGACAAAATTTTAATAAATACACCCCATGCACAACTCCACTAGCGAAGGTGCCAGGAAGGAATTCTGTTGGTAGTTTTTACATTGCTCTGGTAGGCATCAGAAAGACACTACAAAAGTTGTTCTACCTGCTTTCTGGGCTGAGATGGGGAACCGCTGAATTTTGGAGTCGGCTGGTGACAAAATGTTCCAAACACACCCCATGCACAACTCCACCGGGGAAGGTGCCAGACAGGAGTTCTCCTGGTAGTTTTTACATTGCTCCGGTAGGCATCTGAAAGACACCACAAAAGTTGTTCTACCTGCTTTCTGGGCTGAGATGGGGAACAGCTGAATTTTGGACTCGGGTGGTGACAAAATTTTAATAAATACACCCCATGCACAACTTCACTAGCGAAGGTGCCCGGAAGGAATTCTGTTGGTAGTTTTTACATTGCTCCAGTAGGCATCAAAAAGACACCACAAAAGTTGTTCTACCTGCTTTCTGGGCTGAGATGGGGAACCGCTGAATTTTGGACTCGGCTGGTGACAAAATGTTCCAAACACACCCCATGCACAACTCCACCGGGGAAGGTACCAGTCAAGAGTTCTCTTAGTAGTTTTAACACTATCTTGGTAGGCAGCTGAAAGGCACCACAAAAGTTGTTCTACCTGCTTTCTGGGCTGAGATGGGGAACAGCTGAATTTTGGAGTCGGCTGGTGACAAAATGTTCCAAACACACCCCCTGCACAACTCCACCGGGGAAGGTGCCAGACAGGAGTTCTGTTGGTAGTTTTTACACTACCTTGGTAGGCACCTGAAAGACACCACAAAAGTTGTTCTACCTGCTTTCTGGGCTGAGATGGGGAACCGCTGAATTTTGGACTCGGCTGGTGACAAAATGTTCCAAACACACCCCATGCACAACTCCACCGGTGAAGGTGCCAGACAAGAGTTCTCTTAGTAGTTTTTACACTACCTTGGTAGGCAGCTGAAAGACACCACAAAAGTTGTTCTACCTGCTTTCTGGGCTGAGATGGGGAACCGCTGAATTTTGGAGTCGGCTGGTGACAAAATGTTCCAAACACACCCCATGCACAACTCCACCGGGGAAGGTGCCAGACAGGAGTTCTCTTAATAGTTTTTACACTACCTTGGTAGGCATCTGAAAGACACCACAAAAGTTGTTCTACCTGCTTTCTGGGCTGAGATGGGGAACAGCTGAATTTTGGAGTCGGCTGGTGACAAAATGTTCCAAACACACCCCATGCACAACTCCACCGGGGAAGGTGCCAGAAAGGAGTTCTCCTGGTAGTTTTTACACTACCTTGGTAGGCACCTGAAAGACACCACAAAAGTTGTTCTACCTGCTTTCTGGGCTGAGATGGGGAACAGCTGAATTTTGGACTCGGCTGGTGACAAAATTTTAATAAATACACCCCATGCACAACTCCACTAGCGAAGGTGCCAAGAACGAATTCTGTTGGTAGTTTTTACATTGCTCCGGTAGGCATCTGAAAGACACCACAAAAGTTGTTCTACCTGCTTTCTGGGCTGAGATGGGGAACCGCTGAATTTTGGACTCGGCCGGTGACAAAATGTTCCAAACACACCCCATGCACAACTCCACCGGGGAAGGTGCCAGACAGGAGTTCTCTTAATAGTTTTTACACTACCTTGGTAGGCATCTGAAAGACACCACAAAAGTTGTTCTACCTGCTTTCTGGGCTGAGATGGGGAACAGCTGAATTTTGGAGTCGGCCCGTGACAAAATGTTCCAAACACACCCCCTGCACAACTCCACCGGGGAAGGTGCCAGACAGGAGATCTCCTGGTAGTTTTTACACTACCTTGGTAGGCACCTGAAAGGCACCACAAAAGTTGTTTTACCTGCTTTCTGGGCTGAGATGGGGAACAGCTGAATTTTGGACTCGGCTGGTGACAAAATTTTAATAAATACACGCCATGCACAACTCCACTAGCGAAGGTGCCAGGAAGGAATTCTGTTGGTAGTTTTTACATTGCTCCGGTAGGCATCAAAAAGACACCACAAAAGTTGTTCTACCTGCTTTCTGGGCTGAGATGGGGAACCGCTGAATTTTGGACTCGGCTGGTGACGAAATGTTCCAAACACACCCCATGCACAACTCCACCAGGGAAGGTCCAGACAAGAGTTCTCCTGGTAGTTTTTACACTACCTTGGTAGGCATCTGAAAGACACCACAAAAGTTGTTTTACCTGCTTTCTGGGCTGAGATGGGGAACAGCTGAATTTTGGACTCGGCTGGTGACGAAATGTTCCAAACACACCCCATGCACAGCTCCACCAGGGAAGGTCCAGACAAGAGTTCTCCTGGTAGTTTTTACACTACCTTGGTAGGCACCTGAAAGACACCACAAAAGTTGTTCTACCTGCTTTCTGGGCTGAGATGGGGAACAGCTGAATTTTGGACTCGGCTGGTGACAAAATTTTAATAAATACACCCCATGCACAACTCCACTAGCGAAGGTGCCAGGAAGGAATTCTGTTTGTAGTTTTTACATTGCTCCGGTAGGCATCAGAAAGACACTACAAAAGTTGTTCTACCTGCTTTCTGGGCTGAGATGGGGAACCGCTGAATTTTGGAGTCGGCTGGTGACAAAATGTTCCAAACACACCCCATGCACAACTCCACCGGGGAAGGTGCCAGACAGGAGTTCTCCTGGTAGTTTTTACATTGCTCCGGTAGGCATCTGAAAGACACCACAAAAGTTGTTCTACCTGCTTTCTGGGCTGAGATGGGGAACAGCTGAATTTTGGACTCGGGTGGTGACAAAATTTTAATAAATACACCCCATGCACAACTTCGCTAGCGAAGGTGCCCGGAAGGAATTCTGTTGGTAGTTTTTACATTGCTCCAGTAGGCATCAAAAAGACACCACAAAAGTTGTTCTACCTGCTTTCTGGGCTGAGATGGGGAACCGCTGAATTTTGGACTCGGCTGGTGACAAAATGTTCCAAACACACCCCATGCACAACTCCACCGGGGAAGGTACCAGTCAAGAGTTCTCTTAGTAGTTTTAACACTATCTTGGTAGGCAGCTGAAAGGCACCACAAAAGTTGTTCTACCTGCTTTCTGGGCTGAGATGGGGAACAGCTGAATTTTGGAGTCGGCTGGTGACAAAATGTTCCAAACACACCCCATGCACAACTCCACCGGGGAAGGTGCCAGACAGGAGTTCTGTTGGTAGTTTTTACACTACCTTGGTAGGCACCTGAAAGACACCACAAAAGTTGTTCTACCTGCTTTCTGGGCTGAGATGGGGAACCGCTGAATTTTGGACTCGGCTGGTGACGAAATGTTCCAAACACACCCCCTGCACAACTCCACCGGGGAAGGTGCCAGACAGGAGTTCTCTTAGTAGTTTTTACTCTACCTTGGTAGGCAGCTGAAAGACACCACAAAAGTTGTTCTACCTGCTTTCTGGGCTGAGATGGGGAACCGCTGAATTTTGGAGTCGGCCGGTGACAAAATGTTCCAAACACACCCCATGCACAACTCCACCGGGGAAGGTGCCAGACAGGAGTTCTCTTAATAGTTTTTACACTACCTTGGTAGGCATCTGAAAGACACCACAAAAGTTGTTCTACCTGCTTTCTGGGCTGAGATGGGGAACAGCTGAATTTTGGAGTCGGCTGGTGACAAAATGTTCCAAACACACCCCCTGCACAACTCCACCGGGGAAGGTGCCAGAAAGGAGTTCTCCTGGTCGTTTTTACACTACCTTGGTAGGCATTTGAAAGACACCACAAAAGTTGTTCTACCTGCTTTCTGGGCTGAGATGGGGAACAGCTGAATTTTGGACTCGGCTGGTGACAAAATTTTAATAAATACACCCCATGCACAACTCCACTAGCGAAGGTGCCAAGAACGAATTCTGTTGGTAGTTTTTACATTGCTCCGGTAGGCATCTGAAAGACACCACAAAAGTTGTTCTACCTGCTTTCTGGGCTGAGATGGGGAACCGCTGAATTTTGGACTCGGCCGGTGACAAAATGTTCCAAACACACCCCATGCACAACTCCACCGGGGAAGGTGCCAGACAGGAGTTCTCTTAATAGTTTTTACACTACCTTGGTAGGCATCTGAAAGACACCACAAAAGTTGTTCTACCTGCTTTCTGGGCTGAGATGGGGAACAGCTGAATTTTGGAGTCGGCCCGTGACAAAATGTTCCAAACACACCCCCTGCACAACTCCACCGGGGAAGGTGCCAGACAGGAGTTCTCCTGGTAGTTTTTTACACTACCTTGGTAGGCACCTGAAAGGCACCACAAAAGTTGTTTTACCTTCTTTCTGGGCTGAGATGGGGAACAGCTGAATTTTGGACTCGGCTGGTGACAAAATTTTAATAAATACACCCCATGCACAACTCCACTAGCGAAGGTGCCAGGAAGGAATTCTGTTGGTAGTTTTTACATTGCTCCGGTAGGCATCAAAAAGACACCACAAAAGTTGTTCTACCTGCTTTCTGGGCTGAGATGGGGAACCGCTGAATTTTGGACTCGGCTGGTGACGAAATGTTCCAAACACACCCCATGCACAACTCCACCAGGGAAGGTCCAGACAAGAGTTCTCCTGGTAGTTTTTACACTACCTTGGTAGGCATCTGAAAGACACCACAAAAGTTGTTTTACCTGCTTTCTGGGCTGAGATGGGGAACAGCTGAATTTTGGACTCGGCTGGTGACGAAATGTTCCAAACACACCCCATGCACAACTCCACCAGGGAAGGTCCAGACAAGAGTTCTCCTGGTAGTTTTTACACTACCTTGGTAGGCATTTGAAAGACACCACAAAAGTTGTTTTACCTGCTTTCTGGGCTGAGATGGGGAACAGCTGAATTTTGGACTCGGCTGGTGACAAAATTTTAATAAATACACCCCATGCACAACTCCACTAGCGAAGGTGCCAGGAAGGAATTCTGTTGGTAGTTTTTACATTGCTCCGGTAGGCATCAAAAAGACACTACAAAAGTTGTTCTACCTGCTTTCTGGGCTGAGATGGGGAACCGCTGAATTTTGGACTCGGCTGGTGACAAAATGTTCCAAACACACCCCATGCACAACTCCACCGGGGAAGGTGCCAGACAAGAGTTCTCTTGATAGTTTTTACACTACCTTGGTAGGCATTTGAAAGGCACCACAAAAGTTGTTCTACCTGCTTTCTGGGCTGAGATGGGGAACAGCTGAATTTTGGACTCGGCTGGTGACAAAATGTTCCAAACACACCCCATGCACAACTCCACCGGTGAAGGTGCCAGACAAGAGTTCTCTTAGTAGTTTTTACACTACCTTGGTAGGCAGCTGAAAGACACCACAAAAGTTGTTCTACCTGCTTTCTGGGCTGAGATGGGGAACCGCTGAATTTTGGAGTCGGCTGGTGACAAAATGTTCCAAACACACCCCCTGCACAACTCCACCGGGGAAGGTGCCAGAAAGGAGTTCTCCTGGTAGTTTTTACACTACCTTGGTAGGCATTTGAAAGACACCACAAAAGTTGTTTTACCTGCTTTCTGGGCTGAGATGGGGAACAGCTGAATTTTGGACTCGGCTGGTGACGAAATGTTCCAAACACACCCCATGCACAACTCCACCAGGGAAGGTCCAGACAAGAGTTCTCCTGGTAGTTTTTACACTACCTTGGTAGGCATCTGAAAGACACCACAAAAGTTGTTTTACCTGCTTTCTGGGCTGAGATGGGGAACAGCTGAATTTGGACTCGGCTGGTGACGAAATGTTCCAAACACACCCCATGCACAACTCCACCGGGGAAAGGTGCCAGACAAGAGTTCTCCTGGTAGTTTTTTACACTACCTTGGTAGGCACCTGAAAGACACCACAAAAGTTGTTCTACCTGCTTTCTGGGCTGAGATGGGGAACAGCTGAATTTTGGACTCGGCTGGTGACAAAATTTTAATAAATACACCCCATGCACAACTCCACTAGCGAAGGTGCCAGGAAGGAATTCTGTTGGTAGTTTTTACATTGCTCCGGTAGGCATCAAAAAGACACTACAAAAGTTGTTCTACCTGCTTTCTGGGCTGAGATGGGGAACCGCTGAATTTTGGACTCGGCTGGTGACAAAATGTTCCAAACACACCCCATGCACAACTCCACCGGGGAAGGTGCCAGACAGGAGTTCTCCTGGAAGTTTTTACATTGCTCCGGTAGGCATCTGAAAGACAACACAAAAGTTGTTCTACCTGCTTTCTGGGCTGAGATGGGGAACAGCTGAATTTTGGACTCGGCTGGTGACAAAATTTTAATAAATACACCCCATGCACAACTCCACTAGCGAAGGTGCCAGGAAGGAATTCTGTTGGTAGTTTTTACATTGCTCAGGTAGGCATCAAAAAGACACCACAAAGGTTGTTCTACCTGCTTTCTGGGCTGAGATGGGGAACCGCTGAATTTTGGACTCGGCTGGTGACAAAAATGTTCCAAACACACCCCCTGCACAACTCCACCGGGGAAGGTGCCAGACAGGAGTTCTGTTGGTAGTTTTTACACTACCTTGGTAGGGCACCTGAAAGACACCACAAAAGTTGTTCTACCTGCTTTCTGGGCTGAGATGGGGAACAGCTGAATTTTGGACTCGGCTGGTGACAAAATTTTAATAAATACACCCCATGCACAACTCCACTAGCGAAGGTGCCAAGAAGGAATTCTCCTGGTAGTTTTTACATTGCTCCGGTAGGCATCTGAAAGACACCACAAAAGTTGTTCTACCTGCTTTCTGGGCTGAGATGGGGAACCGCTGAATTTTGGAGTCGGCCGGTGACAAAATGTTCCAAACACACCCCATGCACAACTCCACCGGGGAAGGTGCCAGACAGGAGTTCTCTTAATAGTTTTTACACTACCTTGGTAGGCATCTGAAAGACACCACAAAAGTTGTTCTACCTGCTTTCTGGGCTGAGATGGGGAACCGCTGAATTTTGGAGTCGGCTGGTGACAATATGTTCCAAACACACCCCCTGCACAACTCCACCGGGGAAGGTGCCAGACAGGAGTTCTCCTGGTAGTTTTTACACTACCTTGGTAGGCATTTGAAAGACACCACAAAAGTTGTTTTACCTGCTTTCTGGGCTGAGATGGGGAACCGCTGAATTTTGGACTCGGCTGGTGACAAAATGTTCCAAACACACCCCATGCACAACTCCACCGGGGAAGGTCCAGACAAGAGTTCTCTTGATAGTTTTTACACTACCTTGGTAGGCACCTGAAAGACACCACAAAAGTTGTTTTACCTGCTTTCTGGGATGAGATGGGGAACAGCTGAATTTTGGACTCGGCTGGTGACAAAATTTTAATAAATACACCCCATGCACAACTCCACTAGCGAAGGTGCCAGGAAGGAATTCTGTTGGTAGTTTTTACATTGCTCCGGTAGGCACCTGAAAGACACCACAAAAGTTGTTCTACCTGCTTTCTGGGCTGAGATGGGGAACCGCTGAATTTTGGACTCGGCTGGTGACAAAATGTTCCAAACACACCCCATGCACAACTCCACCGGGGAAGGTGCCAGAAACGAGTTCTCCTGGAAGTTTTTACATTGCTCCGGTAGGCATCTGAAAGACAACAAAAAAGTTGTTCTACCTGCTTTCTGGGCTGAGATGGGGAACAGCTGAATTTTGGACTCGGCTGGTGACAAAATTTTAATAAATACACCCCATGCACAACTCCACTAGCGAAGGTGCCAGGAAGGAATTCTGTTGGTAGTTTTTACATTGCTCAGGTAGGCATCAAAAAGACACCACAAAGGTTGTTCTACCTGCTTTCTGGGCTGAGATGGGGAACCGCTGAATTTTGGACTCGGCTGGTGACAAAATGTTCCAAACACACCCCCTGCACAACTCCACCGGGGAAGGTGCCAGACAGGAGTTCTGTTGGTAGTTTTTACACTACCTTGGTAGGCACCTGAAAGACACCACAAAAGTTGTTCTACCTGCTTTCTGGGCTGAGATGGGGAACAGCTGAATTTTGGACTCGGCTGGTGACAAAATTTTAATAAATACACCCCATGCACAACTCCACTAGCGAAGGTGCCAAGAACGAATTCTGTTGGTAGTTTTTACATTGCTCCGGTAGGCATCTGAAAGACACCACAAAAGTTGTTCTACCTGCTTTCTGGGCTGAGATGGGGAACAGCTGAATTTTGGAGTCGGCCGGTGACAAAATGTTCCAAACACACCCCATGCACAACTCCACCGGGGAAGGTGCCAGACAGGAGTTCTCTTAATAGTTTTTACACTACCTTGGTAGGCACCTGAAAGACACCACAAAAGTTGTTCTACCTGCTTTCTGGGCTGAGATGGGGAACAGCTGAATTTTGGACTCGGCTGGCGACGAAATGTTCCAAACACACCAAATGCACAACTCCACCGGGGAAGGTCCAGACAAGAGTTCTCTTAATAGTTTTTACACTACCTTGGTAGGCACCTGAAAGGCACCACAAAAGTTGTTCTACCTGCTTTCTGGGCTGAGATGGGGAACCGCTGAATTTTGGACTCGGCTGGTGACAAAATGTTCCAAACACACCCCATGCACAACTCCACCGGGGAAGGTCCAGACAAGAGTTCTGTTGGTAGTTTTTACACTACCTTGGTAGGCATTTGAAAGGCACCACAAAAGTTGTTCTACCTGCTTTCTGGGCTGAGATGGGGAACCGCTGAATTTTGGACTCGGCTGGTGACAAAATTTTAATAAATACACCCCATGCACAACTCCACTAGCGAAGGTGCCTGGAACGAGTTCTCCTGGTAGTTTTTACATTGCTCCGGTAGGCATCAAAAAGACACCACAAAAGTTGTTCTACCTGCTTTCTGGGCTGAGATGGGGAACAGCTGAATTTTGGAGTCGGCTGGTGACAAAATGTTCCAAACACACCCCCTGCACAACTCCACCGGGGAAGGTGCCAGACAGGAGTTCTCCTGGTAGTTTTTACACTACCTTGGTAGGCACCTGAAAGACACCACAAAAGTTGTTCTACCTGCTTTCTGGGCTGAGATGGGGAACAGCTGAATTTTGGACTCGGCTGGTGACAAAATTTTAATAAATACACCCCATGCACAACTCCACTAGCGAAGGTGCCAGGAAGGAATTCTGTTGGTAGTTTTTACATTGCTCTGATAGGCATCAAAAAGACACTACAAAAGATGTTCTACCTGCTTTCTGGGCTGAGATGGGGAACCGCTGAATTTTGGACTCGGCTGGTGACAAAATGTTCCAAACACACCCCATGCACAACTCCACCGGGGAAGGTGCCAGAAACGAGTTCTCCTGGTAGTTTTTACATTGCTCCGGTAGGCATCTGAAAGACACCACAAAAATTGTTCTACCTGCTTTCTGGGCTGAGATGGGGAACAGCTGAATTTTGGACTCGGCTGGTGACAAAATGTTCCAAACACACCCCCTGCACAACTCCACCGGGGAAGGTGCCAGAAAGGAGTTCTCCTGGTAGTTTTTACACTACCTTGGTAGGCATCTGAAAGACACCACAAAAGTTGTTCTACCTGCTTTCTGGGCTGAGATGGGGAACCGCTGAATTTTGGACTCGGCCGGAGACAAAATGTTCCAAACACACCCCATGCACAACTCCACCGGGGAAGGTGCCAGACAGGAGTTCTCCTGGTAGTTTTTACACTACCTTGGTAGGCACCTGAAAGGCACCACAAAAGTTGTTCTACCTGCTTTCTGGGCTGAGATGGGGAACCGCTGAATTTTGGACTCGGCTGGTGACAAAATGTTCCAAACACACCCCCTGCACAACTCCACCGGGGAAGGTGCCAGACAGGAGTTCTCCTGGTAGTTTTTACATTGCTCCGGTAGTCATCTGAAAGACACCACAAAAGTTGTTCTACCTGCTTTCTGGGCTGAGATGGGGAACAGCTGAATTTTGGACTCGGCTGGTGACAAAATGTTCCAAACACACCCCCTGCACAACTCCACCGGGGAAGGTGCCAGACAGGAGTTCTGTTGGTAGCTTTTACACTACCTTGGTAGGCACCTGAAAGACACCACAAAAGTTGTTCTACCTGCTTTCTGGGCTGAGATGGGGAACCGCTGAATTTTGGACTCGGCTGGTGACAAAATTTTAATAAATACACCCCATGCACAACTCCACTAGCGAAGGTGCCAAGAACGAATTCTGTTGGTAGTTTTTACATTGCTCCGGTAGGCATCTGAAAGACACCACAAAAGTTGTTCTACCTGCTTTCTGGGCTGAGATGGGGAACCGCTGAATTTTGGACTCGGCTGGTGACAAAATGTTCTTAACACACCCCATGCACAACTCCACCGGGGAAGGTCCAGACAAGAGTTCTCTTGATAGTTCTTACACTACCTTGGTAGGCACCTGAAAGACACCACAAAAGTTGTTTTACCTGCTTTCTGGGCTGAGATGGGGAACAGCTGAATTTTGGACTCGGCTGGTGACAAAATTTTAATAAATACACCCCATGCACAACTCCACTAGCGGAGGTGCCAAGAACGAATTCTGTTGGTAGTTTTTACATTGCTCCGGTAGGCATCTGAAAGACACCACAAAAGTTGTTCTACCTGCTTTCTGGGCTGAGATGGGGAACCGCTGAATTTTGGACTCGGCTGGTGACAAAATGTTCCAAACACACCCCATGCACAACTCCACCGGGGAAGGTGCCAGGAAGGAATTCTGTTGGAAGTTTTTACATTGCTCCGGTAGGCATCTGAAAGACACTACAAAAGTTGTTCTACCTGCTTTCTGGGCTGAGATGGGGAACAGCTGAATTTTGGACTCGGCTGGTGACAAAATGTTCCAAACACACCCCATGCACAACTCCACCGGGGAAGGTGCCAGACAGGAGTTCTCCTGGTAGTTTTTACATTGCTCCGGTAGGCATCTGAAAGACACCACAAAAGTTGTTCTACCTGCTTTCTGGGCTGAGATGGGGAACAGCTGAATTTTGGACTCGGCTGGTGACAAAATTTTAATAAATACACCCCATGCACAACTCCACTAGCGAAGGTGCCAGGAAGGAATTCTGTTGGTAGTTTTTACATTGCTACTGTAGGCATCAAAAAGACACCACAATAGTTGTTCTACCTGCTCTCTGGGCTGAGATGGGGAACAGCTGAATTTTGGAGTCGGCTGGTGACAAAATGTTCCAAACACATCCCATGCACAACTCCACCGGGGAAGGTGCCAGACAAGAGTTCTCCTGGTAGTTTTTACATTGCTCCGGTAGGCATCTGAAAGACACCACAAAAGTTGTTCTACCTGCTTTCTGGGCTGAGATGGGGAACAGCTGAATTTTGGAGTCGGCCGGTGACAAAATGTTCCAAACACACCCCATGCACAACTCCACCGGGGAAGGTGCCAGACAGGAGTTCTGTTGGTAGTTTTTACACTACCTTGGTAGGCACCTGAAAGGCACCACAAAAGTTGTTCTACCTGCTTTCTGGGCTGAGATGGGGAACAGCTGAATTTTGGACTCGGCTGGTGACAAAATTTTAATAAATACACCCCATGCACAACTCCACTAGCGAAGGTGCCAAGAACGAATTCTCTTGGTAGTTTTTACATTGCTCCGGTAGGCATCTGAAAGACACCACAAAAGTTGTTCTACCTGCTTTCTGGGCTGAGATGGGGAACCGCTGAATTTTGGAGTCGGCCGGTGACAAAATGTTCCAAACACACCCCATGCACAACTCCACCGGGGAAGGTGCCAGACAGGAGTTCTCTTAATAGTTTTTACACTACCTTGGTAGGCATCTGAAAGACACCACAAAAGTTGTTCTACCTGCTTTCTGGGCTGAGATGGGGAACAGCTGAATTTTGGACTCGGCTGGTGACAAAATGTTCCAAACACACCCCATGCACAACTCCACCAGGGAAGGTGCCAGAAAGGAGTTCTCCTGGTAGTTTTTACACTACCTTGGTAGGCATTTGAAAGACACCACAAAAGTTGTTTTACCTGCTTTCTGGGCTGAGATGGGGAACAGCTGAATTTTGGACTCGGCTGGTGACAAAATGTTCCAAACACACCCCCTGCACAACTCCACCGGGGAAGGTGCCAGAAAGGAGTTCTCCTATTAGTTTTTACACTACCTTGGTAGGCACCTGAAAGACACCACAAAAGTTTTGTCCTCCTGCTTTCTGGGCTGAGATGGGGAACAGCTGAATTTTGGACTCGGCTGGTGACAAAATTTTAATAAATACACCCCATGCACAACTCCACTAGCGAAGGTGCCAGGAAGGAATTCTGTTGGTAGTTTTTACATTGCTCCGGTAGGCATCAAAAAGACACTACAAAAGTTGTTCTACCTGCTTTCTGGGCTGAGATGGGGAACCGCTGAATTTTGGACTCGGCTGGTGACAAAATGTTCCAAACACACCCCCTGCACAACGCCACCGGGGAAGGTGCCAGAAACAAGTTCTGTTGGTAGTTTTTACATTGCTCCGGTAGGCACCTGAAAGACACCACAAAAGTTGTTCTACCTGCTTTCTGGGCTGAGATGGGGAACAGCTGAATTTTGGACTCGGCTGGTGACAAAATGTTCCAAACACACCCCCTGCACAACTCCACCGGGGAAGGTGCCAGACAGGAGTTCTCTTAATAGTTTTTACACTACCTTGGTAGGCATCTGAAAGACACCACAAAAGTTGTTCTACCTGCTTTCTGGGCTGAGATGGGGAACAGCTGAATTTTGGAGTCGGCTGGTGACAAAATGTTCCAAACACACCCCCTGCACAACTCCACCGGGGAAGGTGCCAGACAGGAGTTCTCCTGGTAGTTTTTACACTACCTTGGTAGGCACCTGAAAGGCACCACAAAAGTTGTTCTACCTGCTTTCTGGGCTGAGATGGGGAACAGCTGAATTTTGGACTCGGCTGGTGACAAAATTTTAATAAATACACCCCATGCACAACTCCACTAGCGAAGGTGCCAAGAACGAATTCTATTGGTAGTTTTTACATTGCTCCGGTAGGCACCTGAAAGACACCACAAAAGTTGTTCTACCTGCTTTCTGGGCTGAGATGGGGAACAGCTGAATTTTGGACTCGGCTGGTGACGAAATGTTCCAAACACACCCCATGCACAGCTCCACCAGGGAAGGTCCAGACAAGAGTTCTCCTGGTAGTTTTTACACTACCTTGGTAGGCACCTGAAAGACACCACAAAAGTTGTTCTACCTGCTTTCTGGGCTGAGATGGGGAACCGCTGAATTTTGGACTCGGCTGGTGACAAAATGTTCCAAACACACCCCATGCACAACTCCACCGGTGAAGGTGCCAGACAAGAGTTCTCTTAGTAGTTTTTACACTACCTTGGTAGGCAGCTGAAAGACGCCACAAAAGTTGTTCTACCTGCTTTCTGGGCTGAGATGGGGAACCGCTGAATTTTGGACTCGGCTGGTGACAAAATGTTCCAAACACACCCCATGCACAACTCCACCGGGGAAGGTGCCAGACAGGAGTTCTGTTGGTAGTTTTTACATTGCTCCGGTAGGCATCTGAAAGACAACACAAAAGTTGTTCTACCTGCTTTCTGGGCTGAGATGGGGAACAGCTGAATTTTGGACTCGGCTGGTGACAAAATTTTAATAAATACACCCCATGCACAACTCCACTAGCGAAGGTGCCAGGAAGGAATTCTGTTGGTAGTTTTTACATTGCTCAGGTAGGCATCAAAAAGACACCACAAAGGTTGTTCTACCTGCTTTCTGGGCTGAGATGGGGAACAGCTGAATTTTGGAGTCGGCCGGTGACAAAATGTTCCAAACACACCCCATGCACAACTCCACCGGGGAAGGTGCCAGACAGGAGTTCTGTTGGTAGTTTTTACACTACCTTGGTAGGCACCTGAAAGGCACCACAAAAGTTGTTCTACCTGCTTTCTGGGCTGATATGGGGAACCGCTGAATTTTGGAGTCGGCTGGTGACAAAATGTTCCAAACACACCCCATGCACAACTCCACTAGCGAAGGTGCCAAGAACGAATTCTCTTGGTAGTTTTTACATTGCTCCGGTAGGCATCTGAAAGACACCACAAAAGTTGTTCTACCTGCTTTCTGGGCTGAGATGGGGAACCGCTGAATTTTGGAGTCGGCCGGTGACAAAATGTTCCAAACACACCCCATGCACAACTCCACCGGGGAAGGTGCCAGACAGGAGTTCTCTTAATAGTTTTTACACTACCTTGGTAGGCATCTGAAAGACACCACAAAAGTTGTTCTACCTGCTTTCTGGGCTGAGATGGGGAACAGCTGAATTTTGGACTCGGCTGGTGACAAAATGTTCCAAACACACCCCATGCACAACTCCACCAGGGAAGGTGCCAGAAAGGAGTTCTCCTGGTAGTTTTTACACTACCTTGGTAGGCATTTGAAAGACACCACAAAAGTTGTTTTACCTGCTTTCTGGGCTGAGATGGGGAACAGCTGAATTTTGGACTCGGCTGGTGACAAAATGTTCCAAACACACCCCCTGCACAACTCCACCGGGGAAGGTGCCAGAAAGGAGTTCTCCTATTAGTTTTTACACTACCTTGGTAGGCACCTGAAAGACACCACAAAAGTTTTGTCCTCCTGCTTTCTGGGCTGAGATGGGGAACAGCTGAATTTTGGACTCGGCTGGTGACAAAATTTTAATAAATACACCCCATGCACAACTCCACTAGCGAAGGTGCCAGGAAGGAATTCTGTTGGTAGTTTTTACATTGCTCCGGTAGGCATCAAAAAGACACTACAAAAGTTGTTCTACCTGCTTTCTGGGCTGAGATGGGGAACCGCTGAATTTTGGACTCGGCTGGTGACAAAATGTTCCAAACACACCCCATGCACAACTCCACCGGGGAAGGTGCCAGAAACAAGTTCTGTTGGTAGTTTTTACATTGCTCCGGTAGGCACCTGAAAGACACCACAAAAGTTGTTCTACCTGCTTTCTGGGCTGAGATGGGGAACAGCTGAATTTTGGACTCGGCTGGTGACAAAATGTTCCAAACACACCCCCTGCACAACTCCACCGGGGAAGGTGCCAGACAGGAGTTCTCCTGGTAGTTTTTACACTACCTTGGTAGGCACCTGAAAGACACCACAAAAGTTGTTCTACCTGCTTTCTGGGCTGAGATGGGGAACCGCTGTATTTTGGCCTCGGCTGGTGACAAAATGTTCCAAACACACCCCATGCACAACTCCACCGGGGAAGGTGCCAGACAGGAGTTCTCTTAATAGTTTTTACACTACCTTGGTAGGCATCTGAAAGACACCACAAAAGTTGTTCTACCTGCTTTCTGGGCTGAGATGGGGAACCGCTGAATTTTGGACTCGGCTGGTGACGAAATGTTCCAAACACACCCCCTGCACAACTCCACCGGGGAAGGTGCCAGACAGGAGTTCTCCTGGTAGTTTTTACACTACCTTGTTAGGCATTTGAAAGACACCACAAAAGTTGTTTTACCTGCTTTCTGGGCTGAGATGGGGAACCGCTGAATTTTGGACTCGGCTGGTGACAAAATGTTCCAAACACACCCCATGCACAACTCCACCGGGGAAGGTCCAGACAAGAGTTCTCTTGGTAGTTTTTACACTACCTTGGTAGGCACCTGAAAGACACCACAAAAGTTGTTTTACCTGCTTTCTGGGCTGAGATGGGGAACAGCTGAATTTTGGACTCGGCTGGTGACAAAATTTTAATAAATACACCCCATGCACAACTCCACTAGCGAAGGTGCCAGGAAGGAATTCTGTTGGTAGTTTTTACATTGCTCCGGTAGGCACCTGAAAGACACCACAAAAGTTGTTCTACCTGCTTTCTGGGCTGAGATGGGGAACCGCTGAATTTTGGACTCGGCTGGTGACAAAATGTTCCAAACACACCCCATGCACAACTCCACCGGGGAAGGTGCCAGACAGGAGTTCTCCTGGAAGTTTTTACATTGCTCCGGTAGGCATCTGAAAGACAACACAAAAGTTGTTCTACCTGCTTTCTGGGCTGAGATGGGGAACAGCTGAATTTTGGACTCGGCTGGTGACAAAATTTTAATAAATACACCCCATGCACAACTCCACTAGCGAAGGTGCCAGGAAGGAATTCTGTTGGTAGTTTTTACATTGCTCAGGTAGGCATCAAAAAGACACCACAAAGGTTGTTCTACCTGCTTTCTGGGCTGAGATGGGGAACCGCTGAATTTTGGACTCGGCTGGTGACAAAATGTTCCAAACACACCCCCTGCACAACTCCACCGGGGAAGGTGCCAGACAGGAGTTCTGTTGGTAGTTTTTACACTACCTTGGTAGGCACCTGAAAGACACCACAAAAGTTGTTCTACCTGCTTTCTGGGCTGAGATGGGGAACAGCTGAATTTTGGACTCGGCTGGTGACAAAATTTTAATAAATACACCCCATGCACAACTCCACTAGCGAAGGTGCCAAGAACGAATTCTGTTGGTAGTTTTTACATTGCTCCGGTAGGCATCTGAAAGACACCACAAAAGTTGTTCTACCTGCTTTCTGGGCTGAGATGGGGAACCGCTGAATTTTGGAGTCGGCCGGTGACAAAATGTTCCAAACACACCCCATGCACAACTCCACCGGGGAAGGTGCCAGACAGGAGTTCTCTTAATAGTTTTTACACTACCTTGGTAGGCATCTGAAAGACACCACAAAAGTTGTTCTACCTGCTTTCTGGGCTGAGATGGGGAACCGCTGAATTTTGGAGTCGGCTGGTGACAATATGTTCCAAACACACCCCCTGCACAACTCCACCGGGGAAGGTGCCAGACAGGAGTTCTCCTGGTAGTTTTTACACTACCTTGGTAGGCATTTGAAAGACACCACAAAAGTTGTTTTACCTGCTTTCTGGGCTGAGATGGGGAACCGCTGAATTTTGGACTCGGCTGGTGACAAAATGTTCCAAACACACCCCATGCACAACTCCACCGGGGAAGGTCCAGACAAGAGTTCTCTTGATAGTTTTTACACTACCTTGGTAGGCACCTGAAAGACACCACAAAAGTTGTTTTACCTGCTTTCTGGGATGAGATGGGGAACAGCTGAATTTTGGACTCGGCTGGTGACAAAATTTTAATAAATACACCCCATGCACAACTCCACTAGCGAAGGTGCCAGGAAGGAATTCTGTTGGTAGTTTTTACATTGCTCCGGTAGGCACCTGAAAGACACCACAAAAGTTGTTCTACCTGCTTTCTGGGCTGAGATGGGGAACCGCTGAATTTTGGACTCGGCTGGTGACAAAATGTTCCAAACACACCCCATGCACAACTCCACCGGGGAAGGTGCCAGAAACGAGTTCTCCTGGAAGTTTTTACATTGCTCCGGTAGGCATCTGAAAGACAACAAAAAAGTTGTTCTACCTGCTTTCTGGGCTGAGATGGGGAACAGCTGAATTTTGGACTCGGCTGGTGACAAAATTTTAATAAATACACCCCATGCACAACTCCACTAGCGAAGGTGCCAGGAAGGAATTCTGTTGGTAGTTTTTACATTGCTCAGGTAGGCATCAAAAAGACACCACAAAGGTTGTTCTACCTGCTTTCTGGGCTGAGATGGGGAACCGCTGAATTTTGGACTCGGCTGGTGACAAAATGTTCCAAACACACCCCCTGCACAACTCCACCGGGGAAGGTGCCAGACAGGAGTTCTGTTGGTAGTTTTTACACTACCTTGGTAGGCACCTGAAAGACACCACAAAAGTTGTTCTACCTGCTTTCTGGGCTGAGATGGGGAACAGCTGAATTTTGGACTCGGCTGGTGACAAAATTTTAATAAATACACCCCATGCACAACTCCACTAGCGAAGGTGCCAAGAACGAATTCTGTTGGTAGTTTTTACATTGCTCCGGTAGGCATCTGAAAGACACCACAAAAGTTGTTCTACCTGCTTTCTGGGCTGAGATGGGGAACAGCTGAATTTTGGAGTCGGCCGGTGACAAAATGTTCCAAACACACCCCATGCACAACTCCACCGGGGAAGGTGCCAGACAGGAGTTCTCTTAATAGTTTTTACACTACCTTGGTAGGCACCTGAAAGACACCACAAAAGTTGTTCTACCTGCTTTCTGGGCTGAGATGGGGAACAGCTGAATTTTGGACTCGGCTGGCGACGAAATGTTCCAAACACACCAAATGCACAACTCCACCGGGGAAGGTCCAGACAAGAGTTCTCTTAATAGTTTTTACACTACCTTGGTAGGCACCTGAAAGGCACCACAAAAGTTGTTCTACCTGCTTTCTGGGCTGAGATGGGGAACCGCTGAATTTTGGACTCGGCTGGTGACAAAATGTTCCAAACACACCCCATGCACAACTCCACCGGGGAAGGTCCAGACAAGAGTTCTGTTGGTAGTTTTTACACTACCTTGGTAGGCATTTGAAAGGCACCACAAAAGTTGTTCTACCTGCTTTCTGGGCTGAGATGGGGAACCGCTGAATTTTGGACTCGGCTGGTGACAAAATTTTAATAAATACACCCCATGCACAACTCCACTAGCGAAGGTGCCTGGAACGAGTTCTCCTGGTAGTTTTTACATTGCTCCGGTAGGCATCAAAAAGACACCACAAAAGTTGTTCTACCTGCTTTCTGGGCTGAGATGGGGAACAGCTGAATTTTGGAGTCGGCTGGTGACAAAATGTTCCAAACACACCCCCTGCACAACTCCACCGGGGAAGGTGCCAGACAGGAGTTCTGTTGGTAGTTTTTACACTACCTTGGTAGGCACCTGAAAGACACCACAAAAGTTGTTCTACCTGCTTTCTGGGCTGAGATGGGGAACCGCTGAATTTTGGACTCGGCTGGTGACAAAATGTTCCAAACACACCGCATGCACAACTCCACTAGCGAAGGTGCCAGACAAGAGTTCTCTTAGTAGTTTTTACACTACCTTGGTAGGCATTTGAAAGGCACCACAAAAGTTGTTCTACCTGCTTTCTGGGCTGAGATGGGGAACCGCTGAATTTTGGACTCGGCTGGTGACAAAATGTTCCAAACACACCCCATGCACAACTCCACCGGGGAAGGTGCCAGGAACGAGTTCTGTTGGAAGTTTTTACACTACCTTGGTAGGCACCTGAAAGACACCACAAAAGTTGTTTTACCTGCTTTCTGGGCTGAGATGGGGAACCGATGACTTTTGGAGTCGGCCGGTGACAAAATGTTCCAAACACACCCCATGCACAACTCCACCGGGGAAGGTGCCAGACTGGAGTTCTCCTGGTAGTTTTTACACTACCTTGGTAGGCATCTGAAAGACACCACAAAAGTTGTTCTACCTGCTTTCTGGGCTGAGATGGGGAGCCGCTGAATTTTGGACTCGGCTGGTGACAAAATGTTCCAAACACACCCCATGCACAACTCCACCGGGGAAGGTGCCAGAAACGAGTTCTCCTGGTAGTTTTTACATTGCTCCGGTAGGCATCTGAAAGACACCACAAAAGTTGTTCTACCTGCTTTCTGGGCTGAGATGGGGAACAGCTGAATTTTGGACTCGGCTGGTGACAAAATTTTAATAAATACACCCCATGCACAACTCCACTAGCGAAGGTGCCAGGAAGGAATTCTGTTGGTAGTTTTTACATTGCTCCGGTAGGCATCAAAAAGACACCACAAATGTTGTTCTACCTGCTTTCTGGGCTGAGATGGGGAACCGCTGAATTTTGGAGTCGGCTGGTGACAAAATGTTCCAAACACACCCCCTGCACAACTCCACCGGGGAAGGTGCCAGACAAGAGTTCTCCTGGTAGTTTTTACACTACCTTGGTAGGCACCTGAAAGACACCACAAAAGTTGTTCTACCTGCTTTCTGGGCTGAGATGGGGAACAGCTGAATTTTGGACTCGGCTGGTGACAATATTTTAATAAATACACCCCATGCACAACTCCACTAGCGAAGGTGCCAAGAACGAATTCTGTTGGTAGTTTTTACATTGCTCCGGTAGGCATCTGAAAGACACCACAAAAGTTGTTCTACCTGCTTTCTGGGCTGAGATGGGGAACCGCTGAATTTTGGAGTCGGCCGGTGACAAAATGTTCCAAACACACCCCATGCACAACTCCACCGGGGAAGGTGCCAGACAGGAGTTCTCTTAATAGTTTTTACACTACCTTGGTAGGCATCTGAAAGACACCACAAAAGTTGTTCTACCTGCTTTCTGGGCTGAGATGGGGAACAGCTGAATTTTGGAGTCGGCTGGTGACAAAATGTTCCAAACACACCCCCTGCACAACTCCACCGGGGAAGGTGCCAGACAGGAGTTCTCCTGGTAGTTTTTACACTACCTTGGTACGCATTTGAAAGACACCACAATAGTTGTTCTACCTGCTCTCTGGGCTGAGATGGGGAACAGCTGAATTTTGGACTCGGCTGGTGACGAAATGTTCCAAACACACCCCATGCACAACTCCACCGGGGAAGGTCCAGACAAGAGTTCTCTTGATAGTTTTTACACTACCTTGGTAGGCACCTGAAAGACACCACAAAACTTGTTTTACCTGCTTTCTGGGCTGAGATGGGGAACAGCTGAATTTTGGACTCGGCTGGTGACAAAATTTTAATAAATACACCCCATGCACAACTCCACTAGCGAAGGTGCCAGGAAGGAATTCTGTTGGTAGTTTTTACATTGCTCCGGTAGGCATCAAAAAGACACTACAAAAGTTGTTCTACCTGCTTTCAGGGCTGAGATGGGGAACCGCTGAATTTTGGACTCGGCTGGTGACAAAATGTTCCAAACACACCCCATGCACAACTCCACCGGGGAAGGTGCCAGAAACGAGTTCTCCTGGTAGTTTTTACATTGCTCCAGTAGGCATCTGAAAGGCACCACAAAAGTTGTTCTACCTGCTTTCTGGGCTGAGATGGGGAACAGCTGAATTTTGGACTCGGCTGGTGACAAAATTTTAATAAATACACCCCATGCACAACTCCACTAGCGAAGGTGCCAGGAAGGAATTCTGTTGGTAGTTTTTACATTGCTCCGGTAGGCATCAAAAAGACACCACAAAAGTTGTTCTACCTGCTTTCTGGGCTGAGATGGGGAACAGCTGAATTTTGGAGTCGGCTGGTGACAAAATGTTCCAAACACACCCCCTGCACAACTCCACCGGGGAAGGTGCCAGACAGGAGTTCTGTTGGTAGTTTTTACACTACCTTGGTAGGCACCTGAAAGGCACCACAAAAGTTGTTCTACCTGCTTTCTGGGCTGAGATGGGGAACAGCTGAATTTTGGACTCGGCTGGTGACAAAATTTTAATAAATACACCCCATGCACAACTCCACTAGCGAAGGTGCCAGGAAGGAATTCTGTTGGTAGTTTTTACATTGCTCCGGTAGGCATCAAAAAGACACTACAAAAGTTGTTCTACCTGCTTTCTGGGCTGAGATGGGGAACAGCTGAATTTTGGACTCGGCTGGTGACAAAATGTTCCAAACACACCCCATGCACAACTCCACCGGGGAAGGTGCCAGAAAGGAGTTCTCCTGGTAGTTTTTACATTGCTCCAGTAGGCATCTGAAAGGCACCACAAAAGTTGTTCTACCTGCTTTCTGGGCTGAGATGGGGAACAGCTGAATTTTGGACTCGGCTGGTGACAAAATTTTAATAAATACACGCCATGCACAACTCCACTAGCGAAGGTGCCAGGAAGGAATTCTGTTGGTAGTTTTTACATTGCTCCGGTAGGCATCAAAAAGACACCACAAAAGTTGTTCTACCTGCTTTCTGGGCTGAGATGGGGAACAGCTGAATTTTGGAGTCGGCTGGTGACAAAATGTTCCAAACACACCCCCTGCACAACTCCACCGAGGAAGGTGCCAGACAGGAGTTCTCCTGGTAGTTTTTACACTACCTTGGTAGGCACCTGAAAGACACCACAAAAGTTGTTCTACCTGCTTTCTGGGCTGAGATGGGGAACAGCTGAATTTTGGACTCGGCTGGTGACAAAATTTTAATAAATACACCCCATGCACAACTCCACTAGCGAAGGTGCCAAGAACGAATTCTGTTGGTAGTTTTTACATTGCTCCGGTAGGCATCTGAAAGACACCACAAAAGTTGTTCTACCTGCTTTCTGGGCTGAGATGGGGAACAGCTGAATTTTGGACTCGGCTGGTGACGAAATGTTCCAAACACACCCCATGCACAACTCCACCAGGGAAGGTCCAGACAAGAGTTCTCCTGGTAGTTTTTACACTACCTTGGTAGGCACCTGAAAGACACCACAAAAGTTGTTTTACCTGCTTTCTGGGCTGAGATGGGGAACAGCTGAATTTTGGACTCGGCTGGTGACAAAATTTTAATAAATACACCCCATGCACAACTCCACTAGCGAAGGTGCCAGGAAGGAATTCTGTTGGTAGTTTTTACATTGCTCCGGTAGGCATCAAAAAGACACTACAAAAGTTGTTCTACCTGCTTTCTGGGCTGAGATGGGGAACCGCTGAATTTTGGAGTCGGCTGGTGACAAAATGTTCCAAACACACCCCATGCACAACTCCACCGGGGAAGGTGCCAGAAACGAGTTCTCCTGGTAGTTTTTACATTGCTCCGGTAGGCATCTGAAAGACACCACAAAAGTTGTTCTACCTGCTTTCTGGGCTGAGATGGGGAACAGCTGAATTTTGGACTCGGCTGGTGACAAAATTTTAATAAATACACCCCATGCACAACTCCACTAGCGAAGGTGCCAGGAAGGAATTCTGTTGGTAGTTTTTACATTGCTCCGGTAGGCATCTGAAAGACACCACAAAAGTTGTTCTACCTGCTTTCTGGGCTGAGATGGGGAACCGCTGAATTTTGGAGTCGGCTGGTGACAAAATGTTCCAAACACACCCCCTGCACAACTCCACCGGGGAAGGTGCCAGAAACGAGTTCTCTTAATAGTTTTTACACTACCTTGGTAGGCATCTGAAAGACACCACAAAAGTTGTTCTACCTGCTTTCTGGGCTGAGATGGGGAACAGCTGAATTTTGGAGTCGGCTGGTGACAAAATGTTCCAAACACACCCCCTGCACAACTCCACCGGGGAAGGTGCCAGAAAGGAGTTCTCCTGGTAGTTTTTACACTACCTTGGTAGGCATTTGAAAGACACCACAAAAGTTGTTTTACCTGCTTTCTGGGCTGAGATGGGGAACAGCTGAATTTTGGACTCGGCTGGTGACAAAATTTTAATAAATACACCCCATGCACAACTCCACTAGCGAAGGTGCCAGGAAGGAATTCTGTTGGTAGTTTTTACATTGCTCCGGTAGGCATCAAAAAGACACCACAAATGTTGTTCTACCTGCTTTCTGGGCTGAGATGGGGAACCGCTGAATTTTGGAGTCGGCTGGTGACAAAATGTTCCAAACACACCCCCTGCACAACTCCACCGGGGAAGGTGCCAGACAGGAGTTCTGTTGGTAGTTTTTACACTACCTTGGTAGGCACCTGAAAGACACCACAAAAGTTGTTCTACCTGCTTTCTGGGCTGAGATGGGGAACAGCTGAATTTTGGACTCGGCTGGTGACAAAATTTTAATAAATACACCCCATGCACAACTCCACTAGCGAAGGTGCCAAGAACGAATTCTGTTGGTAGTTTTTACATTGCTCCGGTAGGCATCTGAAAGACACCACAAAAGTTGTTTTACCTGCTTTCTGGGCTGAGATGGGGAACCGCTGAATTTTGGACTCGGCCGGTGACAAAATGTTCCAAACACACCCCATGCACAACTCCACCGGGGAAGGTGCCAGACAGGAGTTCTCTTAATAGTTTTTACACTACCTTGGTAGGCATCTGAAAGACACCACAAAAGTTGTTCTACCTGCTTTCTGGGCTGAGATGGGGAACAGCTGAATTTTGGAGTCGGCTGGTGACAAAATGTTCCAAACACACCCCATGCACAACTCCACCGGGGAAGGGGCCAGAAAGGAGTTCTCCTGGTAGTTTTTACATTGCTCCAGTAGGCATCTGAAAGGCACCACAAAAGTTGTTCTACCTGCTTTCTGGGCTGAGATGGGGAACAGCTGAATTTTGGACTCGGCTGGTGACAAAATTTTAATAAATACACCCCATGCACAACTCCACTAGCGAAGGTGCCAGGAAGGAATTCTGTTGGTAGTTTTTACATTGCTCCGGTAGGCATCAAAAAGACACCACAAAAGTTGTTCTACCTGCTTTCTGGGCTGAGATGGGGAACAGCTGAATTTTGGAGTCGGCTGGTGACAAAATGTTCCAAACACACCCCCTGCACAACTCCACCGGGGAAGGTGCCAGACAGGAGTTCTCCTGGTAGTTTTTACACTACCTTGGTAGGCACCTGAAAGGCACCACAAAAGTTGTTCTACCTGCTTTCTGGGCTGAGATGGGGAACAGCTGAATTTTGGACTCGGCTGGTGACAAAATTTTAATAAATACACCCCATGCACAACTCCACTAGCGAAGGTGCCAAGAACGAATTCTGTTGGTAGTTTTTACATTGCTCCGGTAGGCATCTGAAAGACACCACAAAAGTTGTTCTACCTGCTTTCAGGGCTGAGATGGGGAACAGCTGAATTTTGGACTCGGCTGGTGACGAAATGTTACAAACACACCCCATGCACAACTCCACCAGGGAAGGTCCAGACAAGAGTTCTCCTGGTAGTTTTTACACTACCTTGGTAGGCAGCTGAAAGACACCACAAAAGTTGTTTTACCTGCTTTCTGGGCTGAGATGGGGAACAGCTGAATTTTGGACTCGGCTGGTGACAAAATTTTAATAAATACACCCCATGCACAACTCCACTAGCGAAGGTGCCAGGAAGGAATTCTGTTGGTAGTTTTTACATTGCTCCGGTAGGCATCAAAAAGACACTACAAAAGTTGTTCTACCTGCTTTCTGGGCTGAGATGGGGAACCGCTGAATTTTGGAGTCGGCTGGTGACAAAATGTTCCAAACACGCCCCATGCACAACTCCACCGGGGAAGGTGCCAGACAGGAGTTCTCCTGGTAGTTTTTACATTGCTCCGGTAGGCATCTGAAAGACACCACAAAAGTTGTTCTACCTGCTTTCTGGGCTGAGATGGGGAACAGCTGAATTTTGGACTCGGCTGGTGACAAAATTTTAATAAATACACCCCATGCACAACTCCACTAGCGAAGGTGCCAAGAACGAATTCTGTTGGTAGTTTTTACATTGCTCCGGTAGGCATCTGAAAGACACCACAAAAGTTGTTCTACCTGCTTTCTGGGCTGAGATGGGGAACAGCTGAATTTTGGACTCGGCCGGTGACAAAATGTTCCAAACACACCCCATGCACAACTCCACCGGGGAAGGTGCCAGACAGGAGTTCTCTTAATAGTTTTTACACTACCTTGGTAGGCATCTGAAAGACACCACAAAAGTTGTTCTACCTGCTTTCTGGGCTGAGATGGGGAACAGCTGAATTTTGGAGTCGGCTGGTGACAAAATGTTCCAAACACACCCCCTGCACAACTCCACCGGGGAAGGTGCCAGACAGGAGTTCTGTTGGTAGTTTTTACACTACCTTGGTAGGCACCTGAAAGACACCACAAAAGTTGTTCTACCTGCTTTCTGGGCTGAGATGGGGAACCGCTGAATTTTGGACTCGGCTGGTGACAAAATGTTCCAAACACACCCCATGCACAACTCCACCGGGGAAGGTGCCAGACAAGAGTTCTCTTAGTAGTTTTTACACTACCTTGGTAGGCAGCTGAAAGGCACCACAAAAGTTGTTCTACCTGCTTTCTGGGCTGAGATGGGGAACCGCTGAATTTTGGACTCGGCTGGTGACAAAATGTTCCAAACACACCCCATGCACAACTCCACCGGGGAAGGTGCCAGAAACGAGTTCTCCTGGTAGATTTTACATTGCTCCGGTAGGCACCTGAAAGACACCACAAAAGTTGTTCTACCTGCTTTCTGGGCTGAGATGGGGAACAGCTGAATTTTGGACTCGGCTGGTGACAAAATTTTAATAAATACACCCCATGCACAACTCCACTAGCGAAGGTGCCAAGAACGAATTCTGTTGGTAGTTTTTACATTGCTCCGGTAGGCATCTGAAAGACACCACAAAAGTTGTTCTACCTGCTTTCTGGGCTGAGATGGGGAACCGCTGAATTTTGGACTCGGCTGGTGACAAAATGTTCCAAACACACCCCATGCACAACTCCACCGGGGAAGGTGCCAGACAGGAGTTCTCTTAATAGTTTTTACACTACCTTGGTAGGCATCTGAAAGACACCACAAAAGTTGTTCTACCTGCTTTCTGGGCTGAGATGGGGAACCACTAAATTTTGGACTTGGCTGGTGACAAAATGTTCCAAACACACCCCATGCACAACTCCACCGGGGAAGGTGCCAGACAGGAGTTCTCCTGGTAGTTTTTACACTACCTTGGTAGGCATCTGAAAGACACCACAAAAGTTGTTCTACCTGCTTTCTGGGCTGAGATGGGGAACAGCTGAATTTTGGAGTCGGCTGGTGACAAAATGTTCCAAACACACCCCCTGCACAACTCCACCGGGGAAGGTGCCAGACTGGAGTTCTCTTAATAGTTTTTACACTACCTTGGTAGGCATCTGAAAGACACCACAAAAGTTGTTCTACCTGCTTTCTGGGCTGAGATGGGGAACAGCTGAATTTTGGACTCGGCTGGTGACAAAATTTTAATAAATACACCCCATGCACAACTCCACTAGCGAAGGTGCCAAGAACGAATTCTGTTGGTAGTTTTTACATTGCTCCGGTAGGCATCTGAAAGACACCACAAAAGTTGTTCTACCTGCTTTCTGGGCTGAGATGGGGAACCGCTGAATTTTGGACTCGGCTGGTGACAAAATGTTCCAAACACACCCCCTGCACAACTCCACCGGGGAAGGTGCCAGACAGGAGTTCTCTTAATAGTTTTTACACTACCTTGGTAGGCATCTGAAAGACACCACAAAAGTTGTTCTACCTGCTTTCTGGGCTTAGATGGGGAACAGCTGAATTTTGGAGTCGGCTGGTGACAAAATGTTCCAAACACACCCCCTGCACAACTCCACCGGGGAAGGTGCCAGAAAGGAGTTCTCCTGGTAGTTTTTACACTACCTTGGTAGGCATTTGAAAGACACCACAAAAGTTGTTTTACCTGCTTTCTGGGCTGAGATGGGGAATCGCTGAATTTTGGACTCGGCTGGTGACAAAATTTTAATAAATACACCCCATGCACAACTCCACTAGCGAAGGTGCCAGGAAGGAATTCTGTTGGTAGTTTTTACATTGCTCCGGTAGGCATCAAAAAGACACCACAAAAGTTGTTCTACCTGCTTTCTGGGCTGAGATGGGGAACCGCTGAATTTTGGAGTCGGCTGGTGACAAAATGTTCCAAACACACCCCCTGCACAACTCCACCGGGGAAGGTGCCAGACAGGAGTTATGTTGGTAGTTTTTACACTACCTTGGTAGGCACCTGAAAGACACCACAAAAGTTGTTTTACCTGCTTTCTGGGCTGAGATGGGGAACAGCTGAATTTTGGACTCGGCTGGTGACAAAATTTTAATAAATACACCCCATGCACAACTCCACTAGCGAAGGTGCCAGGAAGGAATTCTGTTGGTAGTTTTTACATTGCTCCGGTAGGCATCAAAAAGACACTACAAAAGTTGTTCTACCTGCTTTCTGGGCTGAGATGGGGAACCGCTGAATTTTGGAGTCGGCTGGTGACAAAATGTTCCAAACACACCCCATGCACAACTCCACCGGGGAAGGTGCCAGAAAGGAGTTCTCCTGGTAGTTTTTACATTGCTCCGGTAGGCATCTGAAAGACACCACAAAAGTTGTTCTACCTGCTTTCTGGGCTGAGATGGGGAACAGCTGAATTTTGGACTCGGCTGGTGACAAAATTTTAATAAATACACCCCATGCACAACTCCACTAGCGAAGGTGCCAAGAACGAATTCTGTTGGTAGTTTTTACATTGCTCCGGTAGGCATCTGAAAGACACCACAAAAGTTGTTCTACCTGCTTTCTGGGCTGAGATGGGGAACCGCTGAATTTTGGACTCGGCCGGTGACAAAATGTTCCAAACACACCCCATGCACAACTCCACCGGGGAAGGTGCCAGACAGGAGTTCTCTTAATAGTTTTTACACTACCTTGGTAGGCATCTGAAAGACACCACAAAAGTTGTTCTACCTGCTTTCTGGGCTGAGATGGGGAACAGCTGAATTTTGGAGTCGGCTGGTGACAAAATGTTCCAAACACACCCCCTGCACAACTCCACCGGGGAAGGTGCCAGACAGGAGTTCTGTTGGTAGTTTTTACACTACCTTGGTAGGCACCTGAAAGACACCACAAAAGTTGTTCTGCCTGCTTTCTGGGCTGAGATGGGGAACAGCTGAATTTTGGACTCGGCTGGTGACAAAATTTTAATAAATACACCCCATGCACAACTCCACTAGCGAAGGTGCCAAGAACGAATTCTGTTGGTAGTTTTTACATTGCTCCGGTAGGCATCTGAAAGACACCACAAAAGTTGTTTTACCTGCTTTCTGGGCTGAGATGGGGAACCGCTGAATTTTGGACTCGGCCGGTGACAAAATGTTCCAAACACACCCCATGCACAACTCCACTAGCGAAGGTGCCAGACAGGAGTTCTCTTAATAGTTTTTACACTACCTTGGTAGGCATCTGAAAGACACCACAAAAGTTGTTCTACCTGCTTTCTGGGCTGAGATGGGGAACAGCTGAATTTTGGACTCGGCTGGTGACAAAATGTTCCAAACACACCCCCTGCACAACTCCACCGGGGAAGGTGCCAGACAGGAGTTCTCTTAATAGTTTTTACACTACCTTGGTAGGCATCTGAAAGACACCACAAAAGTTGTTCTACCTGCTTTCTGGGCTTAGATGGGGAACAGCTGAATTTTGGAGTCGGCTGGTGACAAAATGTTCCAAACACACCCCCTGCACAACTCCACCGGGGAAGGTGCCAGAAAGGAGTTCTCCTGGTAGTTTTTACACTACCTTGGTAGGCATTTGAAAGACACCACAAAAGTTGTTTTACCTGCTTTCTGGGCTGAGATGGGGAATCGCTGAATTTTGGACTCGGCTGGTGACAAAATTTTAATAAATACACCCCATGCACAACTCCACTAGCGAAGGTGCCAGGAAGGAATTCTGTTGGTAGTTTTTACATTGCTCCGGTAGGCATCAAAAAGACACCACAAAAGTTGTTCTACCTGCTTTCTGGGCTGAGATGGGGAACCGCTGAATTTTGGAGTCGGCTGGTGACAAAATGTTCCAAACACACCCCCTGCACAACTCCACCGGGGAAGGTGCCAGACAGGAGTTCTGTTGGTAGTTTTTACACTACCTTGGTAGGCACCTGAAAGACACCACAAAAGTTGTTTTACCTGCTTTCTGGGCTGAGATGGGGAACAGCTGAATTTTGGACTCGGCTGGTGACAAAATTTTAATAAATACACCCCATGCACAACTCCACTAGCGAAGGTGCCAGGAAGGAATTCTGTTGGTAGTTTTTACATTGCTCCGGTAGGCATCAAAAAGACACTACAAAAGTTGTTCTACCTGCTTTCTGGGCTGAGATGGGGAACCGCTGAATTTTGGACTCGGCTGGTGACAAAATGTTCCAAACACACCCCATGCACAACTCCACCGGGGAAGGTGCCAGAAAGGAGTTCTCCTGGTAGTTTTTACATTGCTCCGGTAGGCATCTGAAAGACACCACAAAAGTTGTTCTACCTGCTTTCTGGGCTGAGATGGGGAACAGCTGAATTTTGGACTCGGCTGGTGACAAAATTTTAATAAATACACCCCATGCACAACTCCACTAGCGAAGGTGCCAAGAACGAATTCTGTTGGTAGTTTTTACATTGCTCCGGTAGGCATCTGAAAGACACCACAAAAGTTGTTCTACCTGCTTTCTGGGCTGAGATGGGGAACCGCTGAATTTTGGACTCGGCCGGTGACAAAATGTTCCAAACACACCCCATGCACAACTCCACCGGGGAAGGTGCCAGACAGGAGTTCTCTTAATAGGTTTTACACTACCTTGGTAGGCATCTGAAAGACACCACAAAAGTTGTTCTACCTGCTTTCTGGGCTGAGATGGGGAACAGCTGAATTTTGGAGTCGGCTGGTGACAAAATGTTCCAAACACACCCCCTGCACAACTCCACCGGGGAAGGTGCCAGACAGGAGTTCTGTTGGTAGTTTTTACACTACCTTGGTAGGCACCTGAAAGACACCACAAAAGTTGTTCTGCCTGCTTTCTGGGCTGAGATGGGGAACAGCTGAATTTTGGACTCGGCTGGTGACAAAATTTTAATAAATACACCCCATGCACAACTCCACTAGCGAAGGTGCCAAGAACGAATTCTGTTGGTAGTTTTTACATTGCTCCGGTAGGCATCTGAAAGACACCACAAAAGTTGTTTTACCTGCTTTCTGGGCTGAGATGGGGAACCGCTGAATTTTGGACTCGGCCGGTGACAAAATGTTCCAAACACACCCCATGCACAACTCCACTAGCGAAGGTGCCAGACAGGAGTTCTCTTAATAGTTTTTACACTACCTTGGTAGGCATCTGAAAGACACCACAAAAGTTGTTCTACCTGCTTTCTGGGCTGAGATGGGGAACAGCTGAATTTTGGACTTGGCTGGTGACAAAATGTTCCAAACACACCCCATGCACAACTCCACCGGGGAAGGTGCCAGACAGGAGTTCTCCTGGTAGTTTTTACACTTCCTTGGTAGGCATTTGAAAGACACCACAAAAGTTGTTTTACCTGCTTTCTGGGCTGAGATGGGGAACATCTGAATTTTGGACTCGGCTGGTGACAAAATTTTAATAAATACACGCCATGCACAACTCCACTAGCGAAGGTGCCAGGAAGGAATTCTGTTGGTAGTTTTTACATTGCTCCGGTAGGCATCAAAAAGACACCACAAAAGTTGTTCTACCTGCTTTCAGGGCTGAGATGGGGAACCGCTGAATTTTGGACTCGGCTGGTGACAAAATGTTCCAAACACACCCCCTGCACAACTCCACCGGGGAAGGTGCCAGACAGGAGTTCTGTTGGTAGTTTTTACACTACCTTGGTAGGCACCTGAAAGGCACCACAAAAGTTGTTCTACCTGCTTTCTGGGCTGAGATGGGGAACAGCTGAATTTTGGACTCGGCTGGTGACAAAATTTTAATAAATACACCCCATGCACAACTCCACTAGCGAAGGTGCCAAGAACGAATTCTGTTGGTACTTTTTACATTGCTCCGGTAGGCATCTGAAAGACACCACAAAAGTTGTTCTACCTGCTTTCTGGGCTGAGATGGGGAACAGCTGAATTTTGGACTCGGCTGGTGACGAAATGTTCCAAACACACCCCATGCACAACTCCACCGGGGAAGGTGCCAGAAAGGAGTTCTCCTGGTAGTTTTACACTACCTTGGTAGGCACCTGAAAGGCACCACAAAAGTTGTTCTACCTGCTTTCTGGGCTGAGATGGGGAACAGCTGAATTTTGGACTCGGCTGGTGACAAAATTTTAATAAATACACCCCATGCACAACTCCACTAGCGAAGGTGCCAGGAAGGAATTCTGTTGGTAGTTTTTACATTGCTCCGGTAGGCATCAAAAAGACACCACAAAAGTTGTTCTACCTGCTTTCTGGGCTGAGATGGGGAAACGCTGAATTTTGGACTCGGCTGGTGACAAAATGTTCCAAACACACCCCCTGCACAACTCCACCGGGGAAGGTGCCAGACAGGAGTTCTGTTGGTAGTTTTTACACTACCTTGGTAGGCACCTGAAAGACACCACAAAAGTTGTTCTACCTGCTTTCTGGGCTGAGATGGGGAACCGCTGAATTTTGGACTCGGCTGGTGACAAAATGTTCCAAACACACCCCATGCACAACTCCACCGGGGAAGGTGCCAGACAAGAGTTCTCTTAGTAGTTTTTACACTATCTTGGTAGGCACCTGAAAGGCACCACAAAAGTTGTTCTACCTGCTTTCTGGGCTGAGATGGGGAACCGCTGAATTTTGGAGTCGGCTGGTGACAAAATGTTCCAAACACACCCCATGCACAACTCCACCGGGGAAGGTGCCAGGAACGAGTTCTGTTGGAAGTTTTTACACTACCTTGGTAGGCAGCTGAAAGGCACCACAAAAGTTGTTTTACCTGCTTTCTCGGCTGAGATGGGGAGCAGCTGACTTTTGGAGTCGGCCGGTGACAAAATGTTCCAAACACACCCCATGCACAACTCCACCGGGGAAGGTGCCAGACTGGAGTTCTCCTGGTAGTTTTTACACTACCTTGGTAGGCATTTGAAAGACACCACAAAAGTTGTTCTACCTGCTTTCTGGGCTGAGATGGGGAACAGCTGAATTTTGGACTCGGCTGGTGACGAAATGTTCCAAAAACACCCCATGCACAACTCCACCAGGGAAGGTCCAGACAAGAGTTCTCCTGGTAGTTTTTACACTACCTTGGTAGGCACCTGAAAGACACCACAAAAGTTGTTTTACCTGCTTTCTGGGCTGAGATGGGGAACAGCTGAATTTTGGACTCGGCTGGTGACAAAATTTTAATAAATACACCCCATGCACAACTCCACTAGCGAAGGTGCCAGGAAGGAATTCTGTTGGTAGTTTTTACATTGCTCCGGTAGGCATCAAAAAGACACTACAAAAGTTGTTCTACCTGCTTTCTGGGTTGAGATGGGGAACCGCTGAATTTTGGAGTCGGCTGGTGACAAAATGTTCCAAACACACCCCATGCACAACTCCACCGGGGAAGGTGCCAGAAACGAGTTCTCCTGGTAGTTTTTACATTGCTCCGGTAGGCATCTGAAAGACACCACAAAAGTTGTTCTACCTGCTTTCTGGGCTGAGATGGGGAACAGCTGAATTTTGGACTCGGCTGGTGACAAAATTTTAATAAATACACCCCATGCACAACTCCACTAGCGAAGGTGCCAGGAAGGAATTCTGTTGGTAGTTTTTACATTGCTCCGGTAGGCATCAAAAAGACACCACAAAAGTTGTTCTACCTGCTTTCTGGGCTGAGATGGGGAACCGCTGAATTTTGGACTCGGCTGGTGACAAAATGTTCCAAACACACCCCCTGCACAACTCCACCGGGGAAGGTGCCAGACAGGAGTTCTGTTGGTAGTTTTTACACTACCTTGGTAGGCAGCTGAAAGGCACCACAAAAGTTGTTCTACCTGCTTTCTGGGCTGAGATGGGGAACCGCTGAATTTTGGAGTCGGCTGGTGACAAAATGTTCCAAACACACCCCATGCACAACTCCACCGGGGAAGGTGCCAGGAACGAGTTCTGTTGGAAGTTTTTACACTACCTTGGTAGGCACCTGAAAGACACCACAAAAGTTGTTCTACCTGCTTTCTGGGCTGAGATGGGGAACAGCTGAATTTTGGACTCGGCTGGTGACAAAATGTTCCAAACACACCCCCTGCACAACTCCACCGGGGAATGTGCCAGACAAGAGTTCTCCTGGTAGTTTTTACACTACCTTGGTAGGCACCTGAAAGACACCACAAAAGTTGTTTTACCTGCTTTCTGGGCTGAGATGGGGAGCAGCTGAATTTTGGACTCGGCTGGTGACAAAATGTTCCAAACACACCCCATGCACAACTCCACCGGGGAAGGTGCCAGACAAGAGTTCTCTTGATAGTTTTTACACTACCTTGGTAGGCATTTGAAAGGCACCACAAAAGTTGTTCTACCTGCTTTCTGGGCTGAGATGGGGAACAGCTGAATTTTGGACTCGGCTGGTGACAAAATTTTAATAAATACACCCCATGCACAACTCCACCGGGGAAGGTGCCAGGAAGGAATTCTGTTGGTAGTTTTTACATTGCTCCGGTAGGCATCAAAAAGACACTACAAAAGTTGTTCTACCTGCTTTCTGGGCTGAGATGGGGAACCGCTGAATTTTGGACTCGGCCGGTGACAAAATGTTCCAAACACACCCCATGCACAACTCCACCGGGGAAGGTGCCAGACAGGAGTTCTGTTGGTAGTTTTTACACTACCTTGGTAGGCATCTGAAAGACACCACAAAAGTTGTTCTACCTGCTTTCTGGGCTGAGATGGGGAACCGCTGAATTTTGGAGTCGGCTGGTGACAAAATGTTCCAAACACACCCCATGCACAACTCCACCGGGGAAGGTGCCAGGAACGAGTTCTGTTGGAAGTTTTTACACTACCTTGGTAGGCACCTGAAAGACACCACAAAAGTTGTTCTACATGCTTTCTGGGCTGAGATGGGGAACAGCTGAATTTTGGACTCGGCTGGTGACAAAATGTTCCAAACACACCCCATGCACAACTCCACCGGGGAAGGTGCCAGACTGGAGTTCTCCTGGTAGTTTTTACACTACCTTGGTAGGCATCTGAAAGACACCACAAAAGTTGTTCTACCTGCTTTCTGGGCTGAGATGGGGAACAGCTGAATTTTGGAGTCGGCTGGAGACAAAATTTTAATAAATACACCCCATGCACAACTCCACCGGGGAACGTGCCAGGAAGGAATTCTGTTGGTAGTTTTTACATTGCTCCGGTAGGCATCAAAAAGGCACTACAAAAGTTGTTCTACCTGCTTTCTGGGCTGAGATGGGGAACCGCTGAATTTTGGACTCGGCCGGTGACAAAATGTTCCAAACACACCCCATGCACAACTCCACCGGGGAAGGTGCCAGAAAGGAGTTCTCCTGGTAGTTTTTACATTGCTCCGGTAGGCATCTGAAAGACACCACAAAAGTTGTTCTACCTGCTTTCTGGGCTGAGATGGGGAACCGCTGAATTTTGGACTCGGCTGGTGACAAAATGTTCCAAACACACCCCATGCACAACTCCACCGGGGAAGGTGCCAGACAAGAGTTCTCTTGATAGTTTTTACACTACCATGGTAGGCAGCTGAAAGGCACCACAAAAGTTGTTCTACCTGCTTTATGGGCTGAGATGGGGAACCGCTGAATTTTGGAGTCGGCTGGTGACAAAATGTTCCAAAAACACCCCATGCACAACTCCACCGGGGAAGGTTCCAGACAGGAGTTCTCCTGGTAGTTTTTACATTGCTCCGGTAGGCATCTGAAAGACACCACAAAAGTTGTTCTACCTGCTTTCTGGGCTGAGATGGGGAACAGCTGAATTTTGGACTCGGCTGGTGACAAAATTTTAATAAATACACCCCATGCACAACTCCACTAGCGAAGGTGCCAGGAAGGAATTCTGTTGGTAGTTTTTACATTGCTCCGGTAGGCATCAAAAAGACACCACAAAAGTTGTTCTACCTGCTTTCTGGGCTGTGATGGGGAACCGCTGAATTTTGGACTCGGCTGGTGACAAAATGTTCCAAACACACCCCCTGCACAACTCCACCGGGGAAGGTGCCAGACAGGAGTTCTGTTGGTAGTTTTTACACTACCTTGGTAGGCACCTGAAAGACACCACAAAAGTTGTTCTACCTGCTTTCTGGGCTGAGATGGGGAACCGCTGAATTTTGGAGTCGGCTGGTGACAAAATGTTCCAAACACACCCCATGCACAACTCCACCGGGGAAGGTGCCAGGAACGAGTTCTGTTGGAAGTTTTTACACTACCTTGGTAGGCACCTGAAAGACACCACAAAAGTTGTTCTACCTGCTTTCTGGGCTGAGATGGGGAACAGCTGAATTTTGGACTCGGCTGGTGACAAAATGTTCCAAACACACCCCCTGCACAACTCCACCGGGGAATGTGCCAGACAAGAGTTCTCCTGGTAGTTTTTACACTACCTTGGTAGGCACCTGAAAGACACCACAAAAGTTGTTTTACCTGCTTTCTGGGCTGAGATGGGGAGCAGCTGAATTTTGGACTCGGCTGGTGACAAAATGTTCCAAACACACCCCCTGCACAACTCCACCGGGGAAGGTGCCAGACAAGAGTTCTCTTGATAGTTTTTACACTACCTTGGTAGGCATTTGAAAGGCACCACAAAAGTTGTTCTACCTGCTTTCTGGGCTGAGATGGGGAACAGCTGAATTTTGGACTCGGCTGGTGACAAAATTTTAATAAATACACCCCATGCACAACTCCACCGGGGAAGGTGCCAGGAAGGAATTCTGTTGGTAGTTTTTACATTGCTCCGGTAGGCATCAAAAAGACACTACAAAAGTTGTTCTACCTGCTTTCTGGGCTGAGATGGGGAACCGCTGAATTTTGGACTCGGCCGGTGACAAAATGTTCCAAACACACCCCATGCACAACTCCACCGGGGAAGGTGCCAGACAGGAGTTCTGTTGGTAGTTTTTACACTACCTTGGTAGGCATCTGAAAGACACCACAAAAGTTGTTCTACCTGCTTTCTGGGCTGAGATGGGGAACCGCTGAATTTTGGACTCGGCTGGTGACAAAATGTTCCAAACACACCCCATGCACAACTCCACCGGGGAAGGTGCCAGGAACGAGTTCTGTTGGAAGTTTTTACACTACCTTGGTAGGCACCTGAAAGACACCACAAAAGTTGTTCTACATGCTTTCTGGGCTGAGATGGGGAACAGCTGAATTTTGGACTCGGCTGGTGACAAAATGTTCCAAACACACCCCATGCACAACTCCACCGGGGAATGTGCCAGACAAGAGTTCTCCTGGTAGTTTTTACACTACCTTGGTAGGCACCTGAAAGACACCACAAAAGTTGTTTTACCTGCTTTCTGGGCTGAGATGGGGAGCAGCTGAATTTTGGACTCGGCTGGTGACAAAATGTTCCAAACACACCCCATGCACAACTCCACCGGGGAAGGTGCCAGACAAGAGTTCTGTTAAAAGTTTTTACACTACCTTGGTAGGCATTTGAAAGGCACCACAAAAGTTGTTCTACCTGCTTTCTGGGCTGAGATGGGGAACAGCTGAATTTTGGACTCGGCTGGTGACAAAATTTTAATAAATACACCCCATGCACAACTCCACTAGCGTAGGTGCCAGGAAGGAATTCTGTTGGTAGTTTTTACATTGCTCCGGTAGGCATCAAAAAGACACTACAAAAGTTGTTCTACCTGCTTTCTGGGCTGAGATGGGGAACCGCTGAATTTTGGACTCGGCCGGTGACAAAATGTTCCAAACACACCCCCTGCACAACTCCACCGGGGAAGGTGCCAGACAGGAGTTCTCCTGGTAGTTTTTACATTGCTCCGGTAGGCATCTGAAAGACACCACAAAAGTTGTTCTACCTGCTTTCTGGGCTGAGATGGGGAACAGCTGAATTTTGGACTCGGCTGGTGACAAAATTTTAATAAATACACCCCATGCACAACTCCACTAGCGAAGGTGCCAGGAAGGAATTCTGTTGGTAGTTTTTACATTGCTCCGGTAGGCATCAAAAAGACACTACAAAAGTTGTTCTACCTGCTTTCTGGGCTGAGATGGGGAACCGCTGAATTTTGGACTCGGCCGGTGACAAAATGTTCCAAACACACCCCATGCACAACTCCACCGGGGAAGGTGCCAGACAGGAGTTCTCCTGGTAGTTTTTACACTACCTTGATAGGCACCTGAAAGACACCACAAAAGTTGTTCTACCTGCTTTCTGGGCTGAGATGGGGAACAGCTGAATTTTGGACTCGGCTGGTGACAAAATGTTCCAAACACACCCCATGCACAACTCCACCGGGGAAGGTGCCAGGAACGAGTTCTGTTGGAAGTTTTTACACTACCCTGGTAGGCACCTGAAAGACACCACAAAAGTTGTTTTACCTGCTTTCTGGGCTGAGATGGGGAACCGCTGAATTTTGGAGTCGGCCGGTGACAAAATGTTCCAAACACAGCCCATGCACAACTCCACCGGGGAAGGTGCCAGACAGGAGTTCTCTTAATAGTTTTTACACTACCTTGGTAGGCATCTGAAAGACACCACAAAAGTTGTTCTACCTGCTTTCTGGGCTGAGATGGGGAACAGCTGAATTTTGGAGTCGGCTGGAGACAAAATTTTAATAAATACACCCCATGCACAACTCCACCGGGGAACGTGCCAGGAAGGAATTCTGTTGGTAGTTTTTACATTGCTCCGGTAGGCATCAAAAAGACACTACAAAAGTTGTTCTACCTGCTTTCTGGGCTGAGATGGGGAACCGCTGAATTTTGGACTCGGCCGGTGACAAAATGTTCCAAACACACCCCATGCACAACTCCACCGGGGAAGGTGCCAGACAGGAGTTCTCCTGGTAGTTTTTACATTGCTCCGGTAGGCATCTGAAAGACACCACAAAAGTTGTTCTACCTGCTTTCTGGGCTGAGATGGGGAACCGCTGAATTTTGGACTCGGCTGGTGACAAAATGTTCCAAACACACCCCATGCACAACTCCACCGGGGAAGGTGCCAGACAAGAGTTCTCTTGATAGTTTTTACACTACCATGGTAGGCATCTGAAAGGCACCACAAAAGTTGTTCTACCTGCTTTATGGGCTGAGATGGGGAACCGCTGAATTTTGGAGTCGGCTGGTGACAAAATGTTCCAAAAACACCCCATGCATAACTCCAGTAGCGAAGGTGCCAGAAAGGAGTTCTCCTGGTAGTTTTTACACTACCTTGGTAGGCACCTGAAAGACACCACAAAAGTTTTTTCTTCCTGCTTTCTGGGCTGAGATGGGGAACCGCTGAATTTTGGACTCGGCTGGTGACAAAATGTTCCAAACACACCCCATGCACAACTCCACCGGGGAAGGTGGCAGACAAGAGTTCTCTTGATAGTTTTTACACTACCTTGGTAGGCACCTGAAAGACACCACAAAAGTTGTTTTACCTGCTTTCTGGGCTCAGATGGGGAACAGCTGAATTTTTTACTGGGCTGGTGACAAAATATTCCAAACACACCCCATGCACAACTCCACTGGGGAAGGTGCCAGACAAGAGTTCTGTTGGAAGTTTTTACACTACCTTGGTAGGCATTTGAAAGGCACCACAAAAGTTGTTCTTCCTGCTTTCTGGGCTGAGATGGGGAGCAGCTGAATTTTGGACTCGGCTGGTGACAAAAATTAATAAATACACCCCCTGCACAACTCCACCGGGGAATGTGCCAGACAAGAGTTCTGTTGGAAGTTTTTACACTACCTTGGTAGGCACCTGAAAGACACCACAAAAGTTGTTCTACCTGCTTTCTGGGCTGAGATGGGGAACAGCTGAATTTTGGAGTCGGCTGGTGACAAAATGTTCCAAACACACCCCCTGCACAACTCCACCGGGGAAGGTGCCAGACAGGAGTTCTGTTGGTAGTTTTTACACTATCTTGGTAGGCATCTGAAAGGCACCACAAAAGTTGTTCTACCTGCTTTCTGGGCTGAGATGGGGAACAGCTGAATTTTGGAGTCGGCCGGTGACAAAATGTTCCAAACACACCCCATGCACAACTCCACCGGGGAAGGTGCCAGACAGGAGTTCTCTTGATAGTTTTTACACTACCTTGGTAGGCATCTGAAAGACACCACAAAAGTTGTTCTACCTGCTTTCTGGGCTGAGATGGGGAACCGCTGAATTTTGGACTCGGCTGGTGACAAAATGTTCCAAACACACCCCCTGCACAACTCCACCGGGGAAGGTGCCAGGAAGGAATTCTGTTGGAAGTTTTTACACTACCTTGGAAGGCAGCTGAAAGGCACCACAAAAGTTGTTTTAACTGCTTTCTGGGCTGAGATGGGGAACCGCTGAATTTTGGAGTCGGCCGGTGACAAAATGTTCCAAACACACCCCATGCACAACTCCACCGGGGAAGGTGCCAGACAAGAGTTCTCTTGATAGTTTTTACACTACCTTGGTAGGCATTTGAAAGGCACCACAAAAGTTGTTCTACCTGCTTTCTGGGCTGAGATGGGGAACATCTAAATTTTGGAGTCGGCTGGTGACAAAATTTTAATAAATACACCCCATGCACAACTCCACCGGGGAAGGTGCCAGGAAGGAATTCTGTTGGTAGTTTTTACATTGCTCCGGTAGGCATCAAAAAGACACTACAAAAGTTGTTCTTCCTGCTTCCTGGGATGAGATGGGGAACCGCTGAATTTTGGACTCGGCCGGTGACAAAATGTTCCTAACACAGCCCATGCACAACTCCACCGGGGAAGGTGCCAGAGAGGAGTTCTCCTGGTAGTTTTTACATTGCTCCGGTAGGCATCTGAAAGACACCACAAAAGTTGTTCTACCTGCTTTCTGGGCTGAGATGGGGAACAGCTGAATTTTGGACTCGGCTGGTGAAAAAATGTTCCAAACACACCCCATGCACAACTCCACTAGCGAAGGTGCCAAGAACGAATTCTGTTGGTAGTTTTTACATTGCTCCGGTAGGCATCAAAAGGACACCACGAAAGTTGTTCTACCTGCTTTCTGGGCTGAGATGGGGAATCGCTGAATTTTGGACTCGGCCGGTGACAAAATATTCCAAACACACCCCATGCACAAATCCACCGGGGAAGGTGCCAGACAGGAGTTCTCCTGTTAGTTTTTACACTACCTTGGTAGGCATTTGAAAGACACCACGAAAGTTGTTCTACCTGCTTTCTGGGCTGAGATGGGGAACAGCTGAATTTTGGACTCGGCTGGTGACGAAATGTTCCAAAAACACCCCATGCACAACTCCACCAGGGAAGGTCCAGACAAGAGTTCTCCTGGTAGTTTTTACACTACCTTGGTAGGCACCTGAAAGACACCACAAAAGTTGTTTTACCTGCTTTCTGGGCTGAGATGGGGAACAGCTGAATTTTGGACTCGGCTGGTGACAAAATTTTAATAAATACACCCCATGCACAACTCCACTAGCGAAGGTGCCAGGAAGGAATTCTGTTGGTAGTTTTTACATTGCTCCGGTAGGCATCAAAAAGACACTACAAAAGTTGTTCTACCTGCTTTCTGGGCTGAGATGGGGAACCGCTGAATTTTGGAGTCGGCTGGTGACAAAATGTTCCAAACACACCCCATGCACAACTCCACCGGGGAAGGTGCCAGAAACGAGTTCTCCTGGTAGTTTTTACATTGCTCCGGTAGGCATCTGAAAGACACCACAAAAGTTGTTCTACCTGCTTTCTGGGCTGAGATGGGGAACCGCTGAATTTTGGACTCGGCTGGTGACAAAATTTTAATAAATACACCCCATGCACAACTCCACTAGCGAAGGTGCCAGGAAGGAATTCTGTTGGTAGTTTTTACATTGCTCCGGTAGGCATCAAAAAGACACCACAAAAGTTGTTCTACCTGCTTTCTGGGCTGAGATGGGGAACAGCTGAATTTTGGAGTCGGCTGGTGACAAAATGTTCCAAACACACCCCCTGCACAACTCCACCGGGGAAGGTGCCAGACAGGAGTTCTGTTGGTAGTTTTTACACTACCTTGGTAGGCACCTGAAAGACACCACAAAAGTTGTTCTACCTGCTTTCTGGGCTGAGATGGGGAACCGCTGAATTTTGGAGTCGGCTGGTGACAAAATGTTCCAAACACACCCCATGCACAACTCCACCGGGGAAGGTGCCAGAAACGAGTTCTGTTGGAAGTTTTTACACTACCTTGGTAGGCACCTGAAAGACACCACAAAAGTTGTTCTACATGCTTTCTGGGCTGAGATGGGGAACAGCTGAATTTTGGACTCGGCTGGTGACAAAATGTTCCAAACACACCCCATGCACAACTCCACCGGGGAAGGTGCCAGACAAGAGTTCTCCTGGTAGTTTTTACACTACCTTGGTAGGCACCTGAAAGACACCACAAAAGTTGTTTTACCTGCTTTCTGGGCTGAGATGGGGAACAGCTGAATTTTGGAGTCGGCTGGTGACAAAATGTTCCAAACACACCCCATGCACAACTCCACCGGGGAAGGTGCCAGACAAGAGTTCTCTTGATAGTTTTTACACTACCTTGGTAGGCATTTGAAAGGCACCACAAAAGTTGTTCTACCTGCTTTCTGGGCTGAGATGGGGAACAGCTGAATTTTGGACTCGGCTGGTGACAAAATTTTAATAAATACACCCCATGCACAACTCCACCGGGGAAGGTGCCAGGAAGGAATTCTGTTGGTAGTTTTTACATTGCTCCGGTAGGCATCAAAAAGACACTACAAAAGTTGTTCTACCTGCTTTCTGGGCTGAGATGGGGAACCGCTGAATTTTGGACTCGGCCGGTGACAAAATGTTCCAAACACACCCCATGCACAACTCCACCGGGGAAGGTGCCAGACAGGAGTTCTCCTGGTAGTTTTTACATTGCTCCGGTAGGCATCTGAAAGACACCACAAAAGTTGTTCTACCTGCTTTCTGGGCTGAGATGGGGAACAGCTGAATTTTGGACTCGGCTGGTGACAAAATTTTAATAAATACACCCCATGCACAACTCCACTAGCGAAGGTGCCAGGAAGGAATTCTGTTGGTAGTTTTTACATTGCTCCGGTAGGCATCAAAAAGACACTACAAAAGTTGTTCTACCTGCTTTCTGGGCTGAGATGGGGAACCGCTGAATTTTGGACTCGGCCGGTGACAAAATGTTCCAAACACACCCCATGCACAACTCCACCGGGGAAGGTGCCAGACAGGAGTTCTCCTGGTAGTTTTTACACTACCTTGGTAGGCACCTGAAAGACACCACAAAAGTTGTTCTACCTGCTTTCTGGGCTGAGATGGGGAATCGCTGAATTTTGGAGTCGGCCGGTGACAAAATGTTCCAAACACAGCCCATGCACAACTCCACCGGGGAAGGTGCCACACAGGAGTTCTCTTAATAGTTTTTACACTACCTTGGTAGGCATCTGAAAGACACCACAAAAGTTGTTCTACCTGCTTTCTGGGCTGAGATGGGGAACCGCTGAATTTTGGACTCGGCTGGTGACAAAATGTTCCAAACACACCCCATGCACAACTCCACCGGGGAAGGTGCCAGGAACGAGTTCTGTTGGAAGTTTTTACACTACCCTGGTAGGCACCTGAAAGACACCACAAAAGTTGTTTTACCTGCTTTCTGGGCTGAGATGGGGAACCGCTGAATTTTGGAGTCGGCCGGTGACAAAATGTTCCAAACACAGCCCATGCACAACTCCACCGGGGAAGGTGCCAGACAAGAGTTCTCCTGGTAGTTTTTACACTACCTTGGTAGGCATCTGAAAGACACCACAAAAGTTGTTCTACCTGCTTTCTGGGCTGAGATGGGGAACAGCTGAATTTTGGAGTCGGCTGGAGACAAAATTTTAATAAATACACCCCATGCACAACTCCACCGGGGAAGGTGCCAGGAAGGAATTCTGTTGGTAGTTTTTACATTGCTCCGGTAGGCATCAAAAAGACACTACAAAAGTTGTTCTACCTGCTTTCTGGGCTGAGATGGGGAACCGCTGAATTTTGGACTCGGCCGGTGACAAAATGTTCCAAACACACCCCATGCACAACTCCACCGGGGAAGGTGCCAGACAGGAGTTCTCCTGGTAGTTTTTACATTGCTCCGGTAGGCATCTGAAAGACACCACAAAAGTTGTTCTACCTGCTTTCTGGGCTGAGATGGGGAACCGCTGAATTTTGGACTCGGCTGGTGACAAAATGTTCCAAACACACCCCCTGCACAACTCCACCGGGGAATGTGCCAGACAGGAGTTCTCTTGATAGTTTTTACACTACCATGGTAGGCAGCTGAAAGGCACCACAAAAGTTGTTCTACCTGCTTTATGGGCTGAGATGGGGAACCGCTGAATTTTGGAGTCGGCTGGTGACGAAATGTTCCAAAAACACCCCATGCATAACTCCAGTAGCGAAGGTGCCAGAAAGGAGTTCTCCTGGTAGTTTTTACACTACCTTGGTAGGCACCTGAAAGACACCACAAAAGTTTTTTCTTCCTGCTTTCTGGGCTGAGATGGGGAACCGCTGAATTTTGGACTCGGCTGGTGACAAAATGTTCCAAACACACCCCATGCACAACTCCACCGGGGAAGGTGGCAGACAAGAGTTCTCTTGATAGTTTTTACACTACCTTGGTAGGCACCTGAAAGACACCACAAAAGTTGTTTTACCTGCTTTCTGGGCTGAGATGGGGAACAGCTGAATTTTGTACTGGGCTGGTGACAAAATATTCCAACCACACCCCATGCACAACTCCACCGGGGAAGGTGCCAGACAAGAGTTCTCTTGATAGTTTTTACACTACCTTGGTAGGCATTTGAAAGGCACCACAAAAGTTGTTCTACCTGCTTTCTGGGCTGAGATGGGGAACAGCTGAATTTTGGACTCGGCTGGTGACAAAATTTTAATAAATACACCCCATGCACAACTCCACCGGGGAAGGTGCCAGGAAGGAATTCTGTTGGTAGTTTTTACATTGCTCCGGTAGGCATCAAAAAGACACTACAAAAGTTGTTCTACCTGCTTTCTGGGCTGAGATGGGGAACCGCTGAATTTTGGACTTGGCTGGTGACAAAATGTTCCAAACACACCCCATGCACAACTCCACCGGGGAAGGTGCCAGACAGGAGTTCTCCTGGTAGTTTTTACATTGCTCCGGTAGGCATCTGAAAGACACCACAAAAGTTGTTCTACCTGCTTTCTGGGCTGAGATGGGGAACAGCTGAATTTTGGACTCGGCTGGTGACAAAATTTTAATAAATACACCCCATGCACAACTCCACTAGCGAAGGTGCCAGGAAGGAATTCTGTTGGTAGTTTTTACATTGCTCCGGTAGGCATCAAAAAGACACTACAAAAGTTGTTCTACCTGCTTTCTGGGCTGAGATGGGGAACCGCTGAATTTTGGACTCGGCCGGTGACAAAATGTTCCAAACACACCCCATGCACAACTCCACCGGGGAAGGTGCCAGACAGGAGTTCTCCTGGTAGTTTTTACACTACCTTGGTAGGCACCTGAAAGACACCACAAAAGTTGTTCTACCTGCTTTCTGGGCTGAGATGGGGAATCGCTGAATTTTGGAGTCGGCCGGTGACAAAATGTTCCAAACACAGCCCATGCACAACTCCACCGGGGAAGGTGCCACACAGGAGTTCTCTTAATAGTTTTTACACTACCTTGGTAGGCATCTGAAAGACACCACAAAAGTTGTTCTACCTGCTTTCTGGGCTGAGATGGGGAACCGCTGAATTTTGGACTCGGCTGGTGACAAAATGTTCCAAACACACCCCATGCACAACTCCACCGGGGAAGGTGCCAGGAACGAGTTCTGTTGGAAGTTTTTACACTACCCTGGTAGGCACCTGAAAGACACCACAAAAGTTGTTTTACCTGCTTTCTGGGCTGAGATGGGGAACCGCTGAATTTTGGAGTCGGCCGGTGACAAAATGTTCCAAAAACAGCCCATGCACAACTCCACCGGGGAAGGTGCCAGACAAGAGTTCTCTTGATAGTTTTTACACTACCTTGGTAGGCATCTGAAAGACACCACAAAAGTTGTTCTACCTGCTTTCTGGGCTGAGATGGGGAACAGCTGAATTTTGGAGTCGGCTGGAGACAAAATTTTAATAAATACACCCCATGCACAACTCCACCGGGGAAGGTGCCAGGAAGGAATTCTGTTGGTAGTTTTTACATTGCTCCGGTAGGCATCAAAAAGACACTACAAAAGTTGTTCTACCTGCTTTCTGGGCTGAGATGGGGAACCGCTGAATTTTGGACTCGGCCGGTGACAAAATGTTCCAAACACACCCCATGCACAACTCCACCGGGGAAGGTGCCAGACAGGAGTTCTCCTGGTAGTTTTTACATTGCTCCGGTAGGCATCTGAAAGACACCACAAAAGTTGTTCTACCTGCTTTCTGGGCTGAGATGGGGAACCGCTGAATTTTGGACTCGGCTGGTGACAAAATGTTCCAAACACACCCCCTGCACAACTCCACCGGGGAATGTGCCAGACAGGAGTTCTCTTGATAGTTTTTACACTACCATGGTAGGCAGCTGAAAGGCACCACAAAAGTTGTTCTACCTGCTTTATGGGCTGAGATGGGGAACCGCTGAATTTTGGAGTCGGCTGGTGACGAAATGTTCCAAAAACACCCCATGCATAACTCCAGTAGCGAAGGTGCCAGAAAGGAGTTCTCCTGGTAGTTTTTACACTACCTTGGTAGGCACCTGAAAGACACCACAAAAGTTTTTTCTTCCTGCTTTCTGGGCTGAGATGGGGAACCGCTGAATTTTGGACTCGGCTGGTGACAAAATGTTCCAAACACACCCCATGCACAACTCCACCGGGGAAGGTGGCAGACAAGAGTTCTCTTGATAGTTTTTACACTACCTTGGTAGGCACCTGAAAGACACCACAAAAGTTGTTTTACCTGCTTTCTGGGCTGAGATGGGGAACAGCTGAATTTTGTACTGGGCTGGTGACAAAATATTCCAAACACACCCCATGCACAACTCCACCGGGGAAGGTGCCAGACAAGAGTTCTCTTGCTAGTTTTTACACTACCTTGGTAGGCATTTGAAAGGCACCACAAAAGTTGTTCTACCTGCTTTCTGGGCTGAGATGGGGAACAGCTGAATTTTGGACTCGGCTGGTGACAAAATGTTCCAAACACAGCCCATGCACAACTCCACCGGGGAAGGTGCCAGAAAGAAGTTCTCCTGGTAGTTTTTACATTGCTCCGGTAGGCATCTGAAAGACACCACAAAAGTTGTTCTACCTGCTTTCTGGGCTGAGATGGGGAACCGCTGAATTTTGGAGTCGGCCGGTGACAAAATGTTCCAAACACACCCCATGCACAACTCCACCGGGGAAGGTGCCAGACAGGAGTTCTCTTGATAGTTTTTACACTACCTTGGTAGGCATCTGAAAGACACCACAAAAGTTGTTCTACCTGCTTTCTGGGCTGAGATGGGGAACCGCTGAATTTTGGACTCGGGTGGTGACAAAATTTTAATAAATACACGCCATGCACAACTCCACTAGCGAAGGTGCCAGAGAGGAGTTCTCCTGGTAGTTTTTACATTGCTCCGGTAGGCATCTGAAAGACACCACAAAAGTTGTTCTACCTGCTTTCTGGGCTGAGATGGGGATCCGCTGAATTTTGGACTCGGCTGGTGACAAAATGTTCCAAACACACCCCATGCACAACTCCACCGGGGAAGGTGCCAGGAAGGAATTCTGCTGGAAGTTTTTACACTACCTTGGTAGGCAGCTGAAAGGCACCACAAAAGTTGTTTTAACTGCTTTCTGGGCTGAGATGGGGAACCGCTGAATTTTGGAGTCGGCCGGTGACAAAATGTTCCAAACACACCCCATGCACAACTCCACCGGGGAAGGTGCCAGAAAGAAGTTCTCCTGGTAGTTTTTACATTGCTCCGGTAGGCATCAAAAAGACACCACAAAAGTTGTTCTACCTGCTTTCTGGGCTGAGATGGGGAACAGCTGAATTTTGGACTCGGCTGGTGACAAAATATTCCAAACACACCCCATGCACAACTCCACCGGGGAAGGTGCCAGACAAGAGTTCTCTTGCTAGTTTTTACACTACCTTGGTAGGCATTTGAAAGGCACCACAAAAGTTGTTCTTCCTGCTTTCTGGGCTGAGATGGGGAGCAGCTGAATTTTGGACTCGGCTGGTGACAAAAATTAATAAATACACCCCCTGCACAACTCCACCGGGGAATGTGCCAGACAAGAGTTCTGTTGGAAGTTTTTACACTACCTTGGTAGGCACCTGAAAGACACCACAAAAGTTGTTCTACCTGCTTTCTGGGCTGAGATGGGGAACAGCTGAATTTTGGAGTCGGCTGGTGACAAAATGTTCCAAACACACCCCATGCACAACTCCACCGGGGAAGGTGCCAGAAAGAAGTTCTCCTGGTAGTTTTTACATTGCTCCGGTAGGCATCTGAAAGACACCACAAAAGTTGTTCTACCTGCTTTCTGGGCTGAGATGGGGAACAGATGAATTTTGGAGTCGGCCGGTGACAAAATGTTCCAAACACACCCCATGCACAACTCCACCGGGGAAGGTGCCAGACAGGAGTTCTCTTGATAGTTTTTACACTACCTTGGTAGGCATCTGAAAGACACCACAAATGTTGTTCTACCTGCTTTCTGGGCTGAGATGGGGAACCGCTGAATTTTGGACTCGGGTGGTGACAAAATTTTAATAAATACACGCCATGCACAACTCCACTAGCGAAGGTGCCAGAGAGGAGTTCTCCTGGTAGTTTTTACATTGCTCCGGTAGGCATCTGAAAGACACCACAAAAGTTGTTCTACCTGCTTTCTGGGCTGAGATGGGGATCCGCTGAATTTTGGACTCGGCTGGTGACAAAATGTTCCAAACACAACCCATGCACAACTCCACCGGGGAAGGTGCCAGGAAGGAATTCTGCTGGAAGTTTTTACACTACCTTGGTAGGCAGCTGAAAGGCACCACAAAAGTTGTTCTACCTGCTTTCTGGGCTGAGATGGGGAACCGCTGAATTTTGGACTCGGCTGGTGACAAAATGTTCCAAACACACCCCCTGCACAACTCCACCGGGGAAGGTGCCAGACAGGAGTTCTCTTGATAGTTTTTACACTACCATGGTAGGCAGCTGAAAGGCACCACAAAAGTTGTTCTACCTGCTTTATGGGCTGAGATGGGGAACCGCTGAATTTTGGACTCGGCTGGTGACGAAATGTTCCAAAAACACCCCATGCATAACTCCAGTAGCGAAGGTGCCAGAAAGGAGTTCTCCTGGTAGTTTTTACACTACCTTGGTAGGCACCTGAAAGACACCACAAAAGTTTTTTCTTCCTGCTTTCTGGGCTGAGATGGGGAACCGCTGAATTTTGGACTCGGCTGGTGACAAAATGTTCCAAACACACCCCATGCACAACTCCACCGGGGAAGGTGGCAGACAAGAGTTCTCTTGATAGTTTTTACACTACCTTGGTAGGCACCTGAAAGACACCACAAAAGTTGTTTTACCTGCTTTCTGGGCTCAGATGGGGAACAGCTGAATTTTGTACTGGGCTGGTGACAAAATATTCCAAACACACCCCATGCACAACTCCACCGGGGAAGGTGCCAGACAAGAGTTCTCTTGCTAGTTTTTACACTACCTTGGTAGGCATTTGAAAGGCACCACAAAAGTTGTTCTTCCTGCTTTCTGGGCTGAGATGGGGAGCAGCTGAATTTTGGACTCGGCTGGTGACAAAAATTAATAAATACACCCCCTGCACAACTCCACCGGGGAATGTGCCAGACAAGAGTTCTGTTGGAAGTTTTTACACTACCTTGGTAGGCACCTGAAAGACACCACAAAAGTTGTTCTACCTGCTTTCTGGGCTGAGATGGGGAACAGCTGAATTTTGGAGTCGGCTGGTGACAAAATGTTCCAAACACACCCCATGCACAACTCCACCGGGGAAGGTGCCAGACAGGAGTTCTGTTGGTAGTTTTTACACTATCTTGGTAGGCATCTGAAAGGCACCACAAAAGTTGTTCTACCTGCTTTCTGGGCTGAGATGGGGAACAGCTGAATTTTGGAGTCGGCCGGTGACAAAATGTTCCAAACACACCCCATGCACAACTCCACCGGGGAAGGTGCCAGACAGGAGTTCTCTTGATAGTTTTTACACTACCTTGGTAGGCATCTGAAAGACACCACAAAAGTTGTTCTACCTGCTTTCTGGGCTGAGATGGGGAACCGCTGAATTTTGGACTCGGGTGGTGACAAAATTTTAATAAATACACGCCATGCACAACTCCACTAGCGAAGGTGCCAGAGAGGAGTTCTCCTGGTAGTTTTTACATTGCTCCGGTAGGCATCAAAAAGACACTACAAAAGTTGTTCTTCCTGCTTTCTGGGATGAGATGGGGAACCGCTGAATTTTGGACTCGGCTGGTGACAAAATGTTCCAAACACACCCCCTGCACAACTCCACTAGCGAAGGTGCCAGGGAAGAGTTCTGTTGGTAGTTTTTACATTGCTCCGGTAGGCATCAAAAGGACACCACGAAAGTTGTTCTACCTGCTTTCTGGGCTGAGATGGGGAATCGCTGAATTTTGGACTCAGCTGGTGACAAAATATTCCAAACACACCCCCTGCACAACTCCACCGGGGAAGGTGCCAGACAGGAGTTCTCCTGGTAGTTTTTACACTATCTTGGTAGGCACCTGAAAGACACCACAAAAGTTGTTCTACCTGCTTTCTGGGCTGAGATGGGGAACAGCTGAATTTTGGACTCGGCTGGTGACAAAATTTTAATAAATACACCCCATGCACAACTCCACTAGCGAAGGTGCCAGGAAGGAATTCTGTTGGTAGTTTTTACATTGCTCCGGTAGGCATCAAAAAGACACTACAAAAGTTGTTCTACCTGCTTTCTGGGCTGAGATGGGGAACCGCTGAATTTTGGACTCGGCTGGTGACAAAATGTTCCAAACACACCCCATGCACAACTCCACCGGGGAAGGTGCCAGACAGGAGTTCTCTTAGTAGTTTTTACACTATCTTGGTAGGCACCTGAAAGGCACCACAAAAGTTGTTCTACCTGCTTTCTGGGCTGAGATGGGGAACCGCTGAATTTTGGAGTCGGCTGGTGACAAAATGTTCCAAACACACCCCCTGCACAACTCCACCGGGGAAGGTGCCAGGAACGAGTTCTGTTGGAAGTTTTTACACTACCTTGGTAGGCAGCTGAAAGGCACCACAAAAGTTGTTTTACCTGCTTTCTCGGCTGAGATGGGGAACCGATGACTTTTGGAGTCGGCCGGTGACAAAATGTTCCAAACACACCCCATGCACAACTCCACCGGGGAAGGTGCCAGACTGGAGTTCTCTTAATAGTTTTTACACTACCTTGGTAGGCACCTGAAAGACACCACAAAAGTTGTTCTACCTGCTTTCTGGGCTGAGATGGGGAGCAGCTGAATTTTGGACTCGGCTGGTGACAAAATTTTAATAAATACACCCCATGCACAACTCCACTAGCGAAGGTGCCAAGAACGAATTCTGTTGGTAGTTTTTACATTGCTCCGGTAGGCATCTGAAAGACACCACAAAAGTTGTTCTACCTGCTTTCTGGGCTGAGATGGGGAACAGCTGAATTTTGGACTCGGCTGGTGACGAAATGTTCCAAAAACACCCCATGCACAACTCCACCAGGGAAGGTCCAGACAAGAGTTCTCCTGGTAGTTTTTACACTACCTTGGTAGGCACCTGAAAGACACCAGAAAAGTTGTTTTACCTGCTTTCTGGGCTGAGATGGGGAACAGCTGAATTTTGGACTCGGCTGGTGACAAAATTTTAATAAATACACCCCATGCACAACTCCACTAGCGAAGGTGCCAGGAAGGAATTCTGTTGGCAGTTTTTACATTGCTCCGGTAGGCATCAAAAAGACACTACAAAAGTTGTTCTACCTGCTTTCTGGGCTGAGATGGGGAACCGCTGAATTTTGGAGTCGGCTGGTGACAAAATGTTCCAAACACACCCCATGCACAACTCCACCGGGGAAGGTGCCAGAAACGAGTTCTCCTGGTAGTTTTTACATTGCTCCGGTAGGCATCTGAAAGACACCACAAAAGTTGTTCTACCTGCTTTCTGGGCTGAGATGGGGAACAGCTGAATTTTGGACTCGGCTGGTGACAAAATTTTAATAAATACACCCCATGCACAACTCCACTAGCGAAGGTGCCAGGAAGGAATTCTGTTGGTAGTTTTTACATTGCTCCGGTAGGCATCAAAAAGACACCACAAAAGTTGTTCTACCTGCTTTCTGGGCTGAGATGGGGAACCGCTGAATTTTGGACTCGGCTGGTGACAAAATGTTCCAAACACACCCCCTGCACAACTCCACCGGGGAAGGTGCCAGACAGGAGTTCTCTTGATAGTTTTTACACTACCTTGGTAGGCACCTGAAAGACACCACAAAAGTTGTTCTACCTGCTTTCTGGGCTGAGATGGGGAACAGCTGAATTTTGGACTCGGCTGGTGACAAAATTTTAATAAATACACCCCATGCACAACTCCACCGGGGAAGGTGCCAGGAAGGAATTCTGTTGGTAGTTTTTACATTGCTCCGGTAGGCATCAAAAAGACACTACAAAAGTTGTTCTACCTGCTTTCTGGGCTGAGATGGGGAACCGCTGAATTTTGGAGTCGGCCGGTGACAAAATGTTCCAAACACACCCCATGCACAACTCCACCGGGGAAGGTGCCAGACAGGAGTTCTGTTGGTAGTTTTTACACTACCTTGGTAGGCATCTGAAAGACACCACAAAAGTTGTTCTACCTGCTTTCTGGGCTGAGATGGGGAACCGCTGAATTTTGGAGTCGGCTGGTGACAAAATGTTCCAAACACACCCCATGCACAACTCCACCGGGGAAGGTGCCAGGAACGAGTTCTGTTGGAAGTTTTTACACTACCTTGGTAGGCACCTGAAAGACACCACAAAAGTTGTTCTACCTGCTTTCTGGGCTGAGATGGGGAACCGCTGAATTTTGGACTCGGCTGGTGACAAAATGTTCCAAACACACCCCATGCACAACTCCACCGGGGAAGGTGCCAGGAACGAGTTCTGTTGTAAGTTTTTACACTACCCTGGTAGGCACCTGAAAGACACCACAAAAGTTGTTTTACCTGCTTTCTGGGCTGAGATGGGGAACCGCTGAATTTTGGACTCGGCCGGTGACAAAATGTTCCAAACACAGCCCATGCACAACTCCACCGGGGAAGGTGCCAGACTGGAGTTCTCTTAATAGTTTTTACACTACCTTGGTAGGCATCTGAAAGACACCACAAAAGTTGTTCTACCTGCTTTCTGGGCTGAGATGGGGAACAGCTGAATTTTGGAGTCGGCTGGAGACAAAATTTTAATAAATACACCCCATGCACAACTCCACCGGGGAACGTGCCAGGAAGGAATTCTGTTGGTAGTTTTTACATTGCTCCGGTAGGCATCTGAAAGACACCACAAAAGTTGTTCTACCTGCTTTCTGGGCTGAGATGGGGAACCGCTGAATTTTGGACTCGGCTGGTGACAAAATGTTCCAAACACACCCCATGCACAACTCCACCGGGGAAGGTGCCAGACAAGAGTTCTCTTGATACTTTTTACACTACCATGGTAGGCAGCTGAAAGGCACCACAAAAGTTGTTCTACCTGCTTTATGGGCTGAGATGGGGAACCGCTGAATTTTGGACTCGGCTGGTGACAAAATGTTCCAAAAACACCCCATGCATAACTCCAGTAGCGAAGGTGCCAGAAAGGAGTTCTCCTGGTAGTTTTTACACTACCTTGGTAGGCACCTGAAAGACACCACAAAAGTTTTTTCTTCCTGCTTTCTGGGCTGAGATGGGGAACCGCTGAATTTTGGACTCGGCTGGTGACAAAATGTTCCAAACACACCCCATGCACAACTCCACCGGGGAAGGTGGCAGACAAGAGTTCTCTTGATAGTTTTTACACTACCTTGGTAGGCACCTGAAAGACACCACAAAAGTTGTTTTACCTGCTTTCTGGGCTCAGATGGGGAACAGCTGAATTTTGTACTGGGCTGGTGACAAAATATTCCAAACACACCCCATGCACAACTCCACCGGGGAAGGTGCCAGACAAGAGTTCTCTTGCTAGTTTTTACACTACCTTGGTAGGCATTTGAAAGGCACCACAAAAGTTGTTCTTCCTGCTTTCTGGGCTGAGATGGGGAGCAGCTGAATTTTGGACTCGGCTGGTGACAAAAATTAATAAATACACCCCCTGCACAACTCCACCGGGGAATGTGCCAGACAAGAGTTCTGTTGGAAGTTTTTACACTACCTTGGTAGGCACCTGAAAGACACCACAAAAGTTGTTCTACCTGCTTTCTGGGCTGAGATGGGGAACAGCTGAATTTTGGAGTCGGCTGGTGACAAAATGTTCCAAACACACCCCATGCACAACTCCACCGGGGAAGGTGCCAGACAGGAGTTCTGTTGGTAGTTTTTACACTATCTTGGTAGGCATCTGAAAGGCACCACAAAAGTTGTTCTACCTGCTTTCTGGGCTGAGATGGGGAACAGCTGAATTTTGTAGTCGGCCGGTGACAAAATGTTCCAAACACACCCCATGCACAACTCCACCGGGGAAGGTGCCAGACAGGAGTTCTCTTGATAGTTTTTACACTACCTTGGTAGGCATCTGAAAGACACCACAAAAGTTGTTCTACCTGCTTTCTGGGCTGAGATGGGGAACCGCTGAATTTTGGACTCGGGTGGTGACAAAATTTTAATAAATACACGCCATGCACAACTCCACTAGCGAAGGTGCCAGAGAGGAGTTCTCCTGGTAGTTTTTACATTGCTCCGGTAGGCATCTGAAAGACACCACAAAAGTTGTTCTACCTGCTTTCTGGGCTGAGATGGGGATCCGCTGAATTTTGGACTCGGCTGGTGACAAAATGTTCCAAACACACCCCCTGCACAACTCCACCGGGGAAGGTGCCAGGAAGGAATTCTGTTGGAAGTTTTTACACTACCTTGGAAGGCTGCTGAAAGGCACCACAAAAGTTGTTTTAACTACTTTCTGGGCTGAGATGGGGAACCGCTGAATTTTGGAGTCGGCCGGTGACAAAATGTTCCAAACACACCCCATGCACAACTCCACCGGGGAAGGTGCCAGACAAGAGTTCTCTTGATAGTTTTTACACTACCTTGGTAGGCATTTGAAAGGCACCACAAAAGTTGTTCTACCTGCTTTCTGGGCTGAGATGGGGAACATCTAAATTTTGGAGTCGGCTGGTGACAAAATTTTAATAAATACACCCCATGCACAACTCCACCGGGGAAGGTGCCAGGAAGGAATTCTGTTGGTAGTTTTTACATTGCTCCGGTAGGCATCAAAAAGACACTACAAAAGTTGTTCTTCCTGCTTTCTGGGATGAGATGGGGAACCGCTGAATTTTGGACTCGGCCGGTGACAAAATGTTCCTAACACAGCCCATGCACAACTCCACCGGGGAAGGTGCCAGAGAGGAGTTCTCCTGGTAGTTTTTACATTGCTCCGGTAGGCATCTGAAAGACACCACAAAAGTTGTTCTACCTGCTTTCTGGGCTGAGATGGGGAACCGCTGAATTTTGGACTCGGCTGGTGAAAAAATGTTCCAAACACACCCCATGCACAACTCCACTAGCGAAGGTGCCAGGGAAGAGTTCTGTTGGTAGTTTTTACATTGCTCCGGTAGGCATCAAAAGGACACCACGAAAGTTGTTCTACCTGCTTTCTGGGCTGAGATGGGGAATCGCTGAATTTTGGACTCGGCTGGTGACAAAATATTCCAAACACACCCCATGCACAAATCCACCGGGGAAGGTGCCAGAAAGAAGTTCTCCTGGTAGTTTTTACACTATCTTGGTAGGCACCTGAAAGACACCACAAAAGTTGTTCTACCTGCTTTCTGGGCTGAGATGGGGAACAGCTGAATTTTGGACTCGGCTGGTGACAAAATTTTAATAAATACACCCCATGCACAACTCCACTAGCGAAGGTGCCAGGAAGGAATTCTGTTGGTAGTTTTTACATTGCTCCGGTAGGCATCAAAAAGACACTACAAAAGTTGTTCTACCTGCTTTCTGGGCTGAGATGGGGAACCGCTGAATTTTGGAGTCGGCTGGTGACAAAATGTTCCAAACACACCCCATGCACAACTCCACCGGGGAAGGTGCCAGAGAGGAGTTCTCCTGGTAGTTTTTACATTGCTCCGGTAGGCATCTGAAAGACACCACAAAAGTTGTTCTACCTGCTTTCTGGGCTGAGATGGGGAACCGCTGAATTTTGGACTCGGCTGGTGACAAAATTTTAATAAATACACCCCATGCACAACTCCACTAGCGAAGGTGCCAGGAAGGAATTCTGTTGGTAGTTTTTACATTGCTCCGGTAGGCATCAAAAAGACACCACAAAAGTTGTTCTACCTGCTTTCTGGGCTGAGATGGGGAACAGCTGAATTTTGGAGTCGGCTGGTGACAAAATGTTCCAAACACACCCCCTGCACAACTCCACCGGGGAAGGTGCCAGACAGGAGTTCTGTTGGTAGTTTTTACACTACCTTGGTAGGCACCTGAAAGACACCACAAAAGTTGTTCTACCTGCTTTCTGGGCTGAGATGGGGAACCGCTGAATTTTGGAGTCGGCTGGTGACAAAATGTTCCAAACACACCCCATGCACAACTCCACCGGGGAAGGTGCTAGAAACGAGTTCTGTTGGAAGTTTTTACACTACCTTGGTAGGCACCTGAAAGACACCACAAAAGTTGTTCTACATGCTTTCTGGGCTGAGATGGGGAACAGCTGAATTTTGGACTCGGCTGGTGACAAAATGTTCCAAACACACCCCATGCACAACTCCACCGGGGAAGGTGCCAGACAAGAGTTCTCTTAATAGTTTTTACACTACCTTGGTAGGCACCTGAAAGACACCACAAAAGTTGTTTTACCTGCTTTCTGGGCTGAGATGGGGAACCGCTGAATTTTGGAGTCGGCTGGTGACAAAATGTTCCAAACACACCCCATGCACAACTCCACCGGGGAAGGTGCCAGACAAGAGTTCTCTTGATAGTTTTTACACTACCTTGGTAGGCATTTGAAAGGCACCACAAAAGTTGTTCTACCTGCTTTCTGGGCTGAGATGGGGAACAGCTGAATTTTGGACTCGGCTGGTGACAAAATTTTAATAAATACACCCCATGCACAACTCCACTAGCGAAGGTGCCAGGAAGGAATTCTGTTGGTAGTTTTTACATTGCTCCGGTAGGCATCAAAAAGACACCACAAAAGTTGTTCTACCTGCTTTCTGGGCTGAGATGGGGAACCGCTGAATTTTGGAGTCGGCTGGTGACAAAATGTTCCAAACACACCCCATGCACAACTCCACCGGGGAAGGTGCCAGACAGGAGTTCTCTTAGTAGTTTTTACACTACCTTGGTAGGCACCTGAAAGACACCACAAAAGTTGTTCTACCTGCTTTCTGGGCTGAGATGGGGAACAGCTGAATTTTGGAGTCGGCTGGTGACAAAATGTTCCAAACACACCCCATGCACAACTCCACCGGGGAAGGTGCCAGACAAGAGTTCTCTTGATAGTTTTTACACTACCTTGGTAGGCAGCTGAAAGGCACCACAAAAGTTGTTTTACCTGCTTTCTGGGCTGAGATGGGGAACTGCTGAATTTTGGAGTCGGCTGGTGACAAAATATTCCAAACACACCCCATGCACAACTCCACCGGGGAAGGTGCCAGAAAGGAGTTCTCCTCGTAATTTTTACACTACCTTGCTAGGCACCTCAAAGACACCACAAAAGTTGTTCTACCTGCTTTCTGGGCTGAGATGGGGAACCGCTGAATTTTGGACTCGGCTGGTGACAAAATGTTCCAAACACACCCCATGCACAACTCCACCGGGGAAGGTGCCAGACAGGAGTTCTCCTGGTAGTTTTTACACTACATTGGTAGGCATCTGAAAGACACCACAAAAGTTGTTCTACCTGCTTTCTGGGCTGAGAT